>NC_090157.1:597500-715967 GCF_017916325.1 Leishmania martiniquensis
GAGGGGGGGAAGGGGGGCGACGGAGACAGGGTGAGAAACTCGCCGAGAGATGAAGAGGTGACAGCGCCGGCAGATAGAAAACAGAGAACGCGAGGCTGACACAGCCCGCACAGGTACAGAGAAGCAGAGAGAGAGGAATACGCCGAGGAGACCGCAACTGGCAACGAGAGGGAGGGAGGGGGGGTAGGCTTGTGCGCCCGCCCCCATGCCATAGCCTCAACGACATCAAGCAGAGCAGGTATAGTAGCATGAAAACCGACATGCACGTCTCTTGCTGCCGGGTCAGAGCTGTCGGCATCCGCGAGCACGCGCGCCTGCCCCACCGTCCTCCCACTCTCTGCCCCTCTCCCCCACTCCCCAATGCTCGATGGCAGTGCAGCAGATGGAAAGGTGAGGAGCGACGTCGAGGGAGAGGGAGAGGGGGAGCTGCAGAGCTCTGCGCAGGAAGAGGGAGGGGGAAGGGGATAGCACGATGCCGCATACGAGCAAAGTGCCCGCCGCTGAAGAATCTGGGAACGCTACAGCGACAGTACCGCAGATTCGCGCCCATACACACATGCGTGCGCACACCCCTCCCATCCCGTCGCCCTTCCGGCCCGCGTGCAAAGAGGCGAGCGCGAAAGAGACGCCGAAAAAAAAGAACCTACCAGTCGAGATCCTCGAGGCGTGCTCGCTGGCGCGGCGCCGACTCCCGCTCCACTTCCTCCTCAATGACAAGCTTGTCACGCTTTCGACTCTTCATCTTGCTTCGGCCGCCCCGCACCACCTCCTCCTCCTGATCCTCCTCGTCCTCCTCCTCGTCCATCACGTAGTCGGGGAACTCGTCGTCCTCCTCCTTCTCCAGCGCCTCAAACTCCTCGCGGTTCTCCTCCTCGTCGAGCAGCCGCTCGAAGGCCTCCTTGTTGTAGTTGATGACGCTATCGTAGGTGCCCTTGCGCAGACGGTCGAGCAGCTCTTTTTCGATCTCCAGCTCGATGCGGGCCGCGGCCTCCGCCTTCTCCTCTCGTCGCAGAAGCTTGTCCTCCTGGCGTTTGTTCACCGACACGTACTCGTCCTGCGGCTCCATGAGCATCTTCCGCTTCCGCATCAGGTACTGCTTCAGCCGCAGTAAACGGGCCTTGATCTTGATCACCAGCTTCTGGTCCCACCACTGCAGCTCGTCATCAATCTGAGCCAGCGCTTTCGGGAAGGAGACGTCGAGCTTCACTTTCTCCCACTGCCGCCGCGGCAGGTGAGCCCGCTCAGCAGTTTTGATATACAGGTAGAGCTCATCCTCGTGCTCGATGACGGTGGCGTATTGTGCGTTGGATAGCGGGCACACGCCGCGCTGGCAGAGACCGGTCACGTTGTACGGGTTGCGGCAGAAGCGAACCTTGTCATCGTTCGTCTTGACCTTGAAGGAGCAGAAGGTCTGCCCCATAATGTTCCACATGGCATCATCGTGGTTCATCGCTGCTAACTAAGAGGCCACTTGAACGTGACAAAAAGGTGAAAAATTCTAGCTGGCGGGTGGGCCGGCCGCTCCTGTCGAGCGGGAGGGGGAGTGAGGGGAAAGCGAAGGGCGAGGGCTGCCCCCGGTGAGCTTGGCGGGCAGGCACGCGCACGCAAAGGCTTAGTCGGAGAGGGAAGCGGAGTGCACGTTGTGGGCGGAGGTGGAGGAGATCCGCTGAATCTGCGTTTTATCCCTCGGCCGGTTTCAGCAGTCAACCAGCGCCCGAACCGCTCGTTCTGTGCAATCGCACAGCACGCAAGAAAAGAGGAGGATAGCGAGAGAGGAAGGGAAGAGGTGCAGGGGTCAGCGTACATACCCGCCACAGCGAAAGCGCGCGTGTGGGGTCAGGAGGAAAGAAGTGCAGAACAGGAGCTGCAGCGGCATTTTCTTCTCCAGCCAGCCTGCACCGGCACCAGCGACTTGAGGCAGGCAGAGGTGCCGTCCGTCAGCTGGCCCCTCCTTCCCACCCTCACACACGCGCGTGCCGTCGTCTCGGATTCCATTTTCTTTGGTCTCGCCCTTTCGACTCTTCCATTGCTGGGAGGGAAGGGGGGGATCGCTGGCGGCTTTGTGTCGCCCTCTGTCATGATGAGCCCCTTCTCTCTCTGAGTCTCGTTTCGCCTACAGCGGCCCTGTCCAAGCGGGATTGCGGAGACGGTGCACCAGCTCGTGACCCTCGCCGAGGAAGCACGACAGGTGCTTCAGCGCCGCGCGGCCAAAGGCGTCGCCGCTTACGTGCAGCTTGAGCGCCTCCGTCATAGCACGCTCCAAGTCTCCTTTAAGGAAGAGTGTGATGACGAGAAGGCTGCGGTCGATTGTATCGTGTGGATTCGACGAAAGTGCCGCTCGCAGCTTCGCTTCGCTATCGCGCATCTCATTCCACGGGCGCGGCGCGTTTTGCATCAATCGCCACGTCGTCATGGCGCGGTGCGCCTCACTAAGCGGCTTATCGCGAAACGGTTGCAACGTCACCTGCCGGCCAAGGCGCTCCAAGTACGCGTTCTCGACGGCTTGTTTGCCCTGCACCAGTTGAGCGAGTCCAGCCCAGGCCAGGCACAAGGCAACGCTGCCATCGTAGTCCTCTCGCGACGCAACGAGCCGATCAACGTCAGCGGCAACCGCATCGAGGGTTAGCAGTGCTTTTGCGAAGAACTTCTCTGCGTAAAAGGGCTTACGCTCAGCCATCAACCTTCTCCCCATGGCCACCATCTTGGCCACATCCACCAGCAGATGCTGCTCCACCCCCTCCTGCTGTGACGATGCGTCGCCACTGCTGTTTGCCAGCGGCGTGGCTGTCGCGATGGAGGAGACGGGAGTGCCACACGCACCAGACGCCACGATGCGCGCAGGCTTCGCAGAGGATTGAAAGGATGCGAGTCGCCTGCACACCCGCGGCACCTCCTCCGCACTCATCTCCGCGAGTGGCATGTCACGAAACGTGTCGGCAATGATACCTTCGAAGATGATCAGCAGCAGTGGATGGCCGCGGCTCTTGCCAAGCTGGGTACGGGCATCGCCGAAGGAGCAGCTCGTACAGTCCCATATATAGAGCCTCAGTCGCGCTCCGTACTGCTGCGCGGCGGTCGTGACACTTTTCTGAAACTGGAGAATACTGTCTGCCGTGACGCCGTCGCCGGGATGCTCATAGCACAACAGAAAGGCATCTTCGCCTCTTCCATGACCTGTGGCACCATCGCCACCGCTGCCGCTGGCTCTTGGGGCGCTAACACCGCGCACAAAGATCGCCGCGAACTCCCGCTCACTTGTAACGAAGCTCACCGTCACGGGCGGGGTTGAAGAAGGCCCAGAACTCGAGGTGTTGCCAACGCTGACACTGAGGCTGTCCGAACAGCGCGCAGTGCTAGCGTCGCCGGCGATATCGGAGCTCATCTACAGTAAGGGTGCGCTTTCGAGTGTGGCGTACAGCCGCTACAAGGGATGTGCCAAAATACATGCGCGCCCAGAGAAGATAAGGTTAGCACCTCACACGGCACACGACGCGAGTGGGATGAAGAAGAGTAAAGCGCACTCATGCGCGCATTCGTGGGCGGATAAGAAAGAGTGCATGCGCCGGGACGGCATAGGGCGCCATGGTGCCTTGGCGCATGCACCTTGGCAGAAGACATACCACACTCTCCTGACTGCAGAGAGCCCTGCAGGCAAGTGTACACGGCAAAGAAGGCCGGAGGTCCCTTCCCCCACCCCCTACTCGCCCCGCTGCTTCACTCGCGAGGGGCCAAGTGACACCGTCAGGCGCTTCTGCAGATCTTTGTGTATCGATGCACGAGCTCAGTGCGTGTCCAAGGAGTGTGACCATCATTGGAGCGAGCACAGAGCACAGTCAAAGCTGAAAGGGAAAGAGGGGGGAGGGGGCAAATCAACGAAGAAGGCGCGCAAGAGGTGGAGACAAAGAGGCAGGGCACATGCACGAAGATCTTCCCGGGAGCTCTTCGTTCACACACCCACGCGCACGCACACCGTGCACACCGCGCATCCTGACGAGAGTGTACTACTCGTCAGAAAGGAGTAGAAAAGGGGGAGAGAGAAGCAGGAGAAGAAAAAAAAGTTTGCTCCAATACATGACGAGAGGTGTACATCGCATATGATTTCCCATCCAGGCACATCGAAAAAAAAAGAGGACAATTCTGTGCCAGCCAAACCTGCGACGAGCGGAGAGGGAGAGCAGCAGCGGGAGGGGGCTGCAGCTTCTGCGGCTGCTGTCGTGTTCATGATGGCTTGGCCACAACAGGAGCAGAACGGAGGTGACGAGAGGGATGTGGACGGCCGTCATCGGCCTTGCAGGCTGATGTCGACGCGCTGCTCTGTGTTTCGGTCAACACACGTGGTAAAAACGCCATCCCTCGCCTCGCAATGCATTTCGTCATGGTGGCCCTCACCGCTCGTTGTCACGTACACCCCTTCGCCGTCCGGCACATCGGCCTTCCATCGGCCATGGTACGTCCCGCCCCCTCGCACCTGCAGCGAGCCCTCGCCTTCCTTCTTATCCTGCATCCACTCCCCAGTGTATGAGACGGCGGAGGACGTGTACGCACCGTAGCCGTGGCGCTTTCCATTCACATAGGCTCCGGTGTACCGCCGTAACTCGCCGCTCGCGTCTGTCGATTCGTACGTGCCACGGCCGTGAAAGCGACCTCGCTGCCACTCGCCAACGTAGTAGCTCCCGTCAGCGAAAGAACAGGTCGCCTGGCCATGCAGAGAGCCGTACCGCCATTGCCCCGTCACACGAGCCGCGGTACTGCAGTTGCTGGTCAAGCTGCCATGCCCATGCGGCATGCCATGCATCCACTCCCCGATATACACATCGCCGTTGCTGCACCACTTCGTGCCTCGCCCATGCTCGCGCCCCCGTAGCCAGCCACCCTCGTACTTGGTCCCGCTTGGGTAGATGTAGGTGCCACTGCCCTCGTACAGGCCGCACACCCAGTCCCCCTTGTATACGTGCCCGTCATTGTAGACGTACTCGCCGTAGCCGTGAAGAGTGTTCTCGACGAACTCGCCCACGTACACCCCCTCCGGCTCGACAAGCTCACCTTTGCCGTGCAGCTTGTCATCGAGCCAGGAGCCTTGGTAGAGAAGGCGGTGCTCACCGCTGTGGTATGTTCCGGCTCCGCAGCGCTGGCCGACGAACCACTGGCCCTCGTACACATCGTTCATGGGCTGCGAGCGACGCAAGCACCCTCTCCCGTGCGGGTGGCAGTTCTTCCAGTGGCCCTCGTAGATGGCCGTGCCGTCGGGAAAAGCGAAGGTCTGGTACCCCTCAGGCTGCAGGGAGGTGAGGCGTTCCTCTACCGCGAGGTTCACTTTCTTCCACACCGATAGCATGCCCTTCACAGCGGCCGCGCTTGCCTGCGCCCACGCGGTCCGACGTGCTTGCTGGCGCTGCAGCATTTCCAACCTGCCCTGTTTATCAAGCTCCTCGAGCTGCTGTTCGCTGCGGCTTAAGGCAAAGGCAAGGTGTTGCTGCCGCTGGGCATGCAGTGGATGCAGGAGGAGGCGCGATGCGTCCTTTGGAATGGTCATGGTGAACGCAGGCAGCCGCGGCTCGACTGAAGTGGGGTTCGAGCCCGCGGTAGGGAGATGGTTTAGTGGCCCCGAAGTCCCTTGCGTCGTGGATGGGACGACAATGAGTGAGGGATATCCTCCTGGTGCGTGCAGCGCAGTACGGGGCCAGCAGGACGCGCGCCGGGTCGATACAGTACCACCACATAACACGGTTCTGCGATGTGACTTCAACGCGGTTGCTACGGTATCGGACTCCATGTGCTCCGTTGCGGCACCCTGAGGCACCAACAGATCCGTAGCTTCCTTGGGCGGAGACACATGCCGCCGCCGCCACGGCGAGTCAGCCTCGAGACAAGTCCCCTCCATCCCCGGTGGCTAAGGCAAAGCGAAAAAAAAGGAGACTGCGCTTTTGCCCGCCGACGCACAGGTGAGGAGTGAAAGCAACGCACTTGAGGGGGGAGGGGGTTCCAAGCACGAGCCCCCACTTGCGCACCCCTGAGAGATGAGGAAAGAGGGGTCGATCGAAGAAGAAAATGGGCCGATGGAGGGAGGTGGCGCGGCAGAAAGGGAAAAGCGCCACAGTCGCTGTGGCCACCCTTTCCTCCTCTGCGCGCCTGTGTGTGCGGGTGCGTGTGCGTGTGTGTGTAAATGTCAGCCCTGCCTGTGCTCCGGTCGTAGCATTGTGGAAGAGAGGCTGAAACCAAGGCAGCCTTCATCAGGTACGGATGTCTGCCGTCGCCTCTGCAACTGTGCAAGCCTTTCCGTTAAGCTGATGCGACGAAGATGATGGAGCGTCATCAGTCAGAGGGAGGTGGGGAAGTACATGAGCAGTGCAAGAGAGAGCGTGAGCGAATGGGACCAAGGCGGCAGCGCATTGCAAAGAAGTCAATGGCGCTCTGATACACAGAGAGAGAACACGGCACCCAGGCCACGGTGCCGCGTACGCAACTCTTACCACTGACATTCGCTTTCGATTTCTAGGGCGGAGCGAGCGAGAAAGGGACGAGGGCGAAAGCTCGAAGGATGGGAGGCGCTGTTGCACAAGCTACGTTACGTTGCTAGTTTGGTAGAGATTTCTGAGCGCTGACGGGCACCCAGCGACTTCCTTACGCAGCCATTCGTGGCCCGCGCCCCCACCACCCCTGTCGCTGCCTCCTGTCTGTCCACCAAAGTCTCTGCGAGCTCCTGCGCCGGCGCTCCCCTCGTCGGCTGCGCATCCCAACTCCGCCGAAAATGCAGTTCGTATGGCGTCAGGCCCCTCCTCATTCACCTCTCTGCTCGTTCGGCCAACACGCCATTGGTTTCTCTTCTGTTCATTCAAAGTCGCCGCCGCCGCCGCCGCCGCCTCGCCCTTTTCCGCAATGCGCATGCACCGCCTGCGCAGTGAAAATGCGAGAAAAGGCACGAAAATATGCTGCGGCAGAGCAGAAGACTGCGCCCACCCTACCCACACCCCCTCTCACTCGATCGGTCTCTCTCTCTTCGTCTTCGAAACTATCCGAGTGGGAGTGGGGAAGCCTGCCGGCGGTCACCATGAACAAGAGGGACGCGCACGCACCCCATCATCCGATGGGCGAGAGGGGAGAGAGACGACGAGGGGGAGGGGACAGAAAGAGTAGCGGAGAGAGCCGGAGGTGGGAAAGAAAACGACGAACAAAGAAAAAGACAACTCAGCACAGCATCCCCCCTCCCCTCCCCCGCACATGTGAGAACGGCTGTGCTGCGGCCCACCGACTGAGACGAACCGTCCTCCAGAAACAACAAAAAAAAAAAGAGGAGTGTCATAATCAACGGAGAGAAAAGGGGGAAGGAGAAGGAAACGGAAAGGGAAAGGGGAAGGAGAAGCCGTACAGAAACACACCAAGAGAGCGAGCGTCAACGCGCGACACGACGGCAAAAAGAGGGGAGGAGGAGGAGGAGGAGGGGAAGAATGTGGGCAGAGAGGAGCGATGAGAAGCGGGAAAAAGAGACTCACACATACGCCACACACGAGCATACCCACAACCACACACGCACGCTACACGCCCCCCCCACCTCTTTCCACTCCCACGCACGCTCAGGGTGAGAGACGCGCACCGCCGACAGCAACACCCGCCCAAGACGATAAAAGACACAAAAAGAAGGAAGGAAAGCGACAAAGAGGGGATAAGGTCCGGAGGTACGGGGTGGCTCAGGTGACATCGCGGACTCCCACTCCACACACACACACACACCTTCCCAATCAGCCGCCCCCCTTCGCAGGACGAGAATAAGCCGATGACTTACTTCGTCGATGGCAGTCGCTTCCTCTCCGCCATGAACATGGGCCCGCCCGCCCAAAAGGGAAGGTGAAGCTGATGGGATGCAGCTGTGCCTTTCGGCATCCTCTACTTGCCACGCATCTGAAGCATCACACTCTTGAACTCTTCAAAGGACACCTCGCCATCGCCGTCCTCATCAGCCTCGGCAATCATCTCCCTCAGCACATCGTCGCCGGGGTTCTCACCCAGCAGCTTCGCAACCTCCTTTAAGTTGGAGAAGGAGATCTTGCCCTTCTTGTCGAGGTCGAAGAGCTGAAAGGCTTTGAGGATTTCCTCTGGGGAGTCCTTCGGCGCCATGCGCGCCTTGATCATGGATTCAAACTCGCTGTACTCCACCAGGCCGTTCGAGTTGGTGTGCATAGAGCGAATAATGTGCTCCACCTCGTCGCGCGGCAGGTCGCCGAAGCCGAGACCCTTCATCGCTAGCGCCATCTCCTCCGCGTCAATAGCGCCAGATCCGTCGGCGTCGAACAGGTTGAAGGCCTCCCGAATCTGCTCGTCCGTAAGCGCAGCCATCTTGACCGAGTGACACACAAACTGCGGCGGTAGAAAACAGAGCGTGATGGGATACAAACAAAGTCTATCTAGTATTCAATCGAATGCAAACTGCTGTCGATGAGTGCTTCGTACACGTGCGAATATCTGTGCGCGCCTCCTTCATGCGTGAGGGCGCCACCCCCGAAGACGCCGCAGTCGAAAACCACGCCGTGCATGGTGAACCCACGAAAACGAAAAAAAATAGCAGAGGTCACAGAGTAGAGGACGACAAGTTGGCAGAAGAGAAGAGATCGCTTCACCTGGATCACTCACGCGATTGATCCCACCCCGGCGAGAGCGCCACGTCCTGTACACCCACACGCCGCCTGCGCCCACGCGTCGGAAAACTATTGGACCTCCGCGGTAACCAACGCCCGTCTGCTAGGCGTTCCCCTTATGAGCATTTTCATCTCCTCCGCACCCTTTTTCGCCCTTTTCACTCTTCGAGCGCCTGACGCCTTCACCTAGGGTGCACCAGCTCTTCTCCTCACCAGTAGCGTCACCTTTCTGCGCATAAGCGCTTACCCGACTCCCGCCGACGTACGATATCACACTTCGCCTGCAGCGCCGTCAGGGTACGAATCGACGGTGTAACAAACTCGCTTTTTTCACCTGCAGCGCGCGCACGCGCCGCATCCAAAGGTGTCCTAAGCTTGAATTCTCATCACGCACAGACGCGCAGCACGGGTCGCACACACAGACGCACTCGTGACCCGAACCTCGGGTACGCCGCCCGGAAGGCGGTGCAGCGTCCCCCCTCCTCCGCACCGGGTGTCCGTAGCGCCCGCGTTCCGACCATGCCCGGGTTCCTGGCCACAGGCACGTCGCGAGCGGGGGCATCGTCACCGTCACGCACAATGAGCACGCCCGCACACAGGTACAGTGGCAGCGCCACGCGCCGTCAGGGTACGAATCGACGGTGTAACAAACTCGCTTTTTTCACCTGCAGCGCGCGCACGCGCCGCATCCAAAGGTGTCCTAAGCTTGAATTCTCATCACGCACAGACGCGCAGCACGGGTCGCACACACAGACGCACTCGTGACCCGAACCTCGGGTACGCCGCCCGGAAGGCGGTGCAGCGTCCCCCCTCCTCCGCACCGGGTGTCCGTAGCGCCCGCGTTCCGACCATGCCCGGGTTCCTGGCCACAGGCACGTCGCGAGCGGGGGCATCGTCACCGTCACGCACAATGAGCACGCCCGCACACAGGTACAGTGGCAGCGCCACGCGCCGTCAGGGTACGAATCGACGGTGTAACAAACTCGCTTTTTTCACCTGCAGCGCGCGCACGCGCCGCATCCAAAGGTGTCCTAAGCTTGAATTCTCATCACGCACAGACGCGCAGCACGGGTCGCACACACAGACGCACTCGTGACCCGAACCTCGGGTACGCCGCCCGGAAGGCGGTGCAGCGTCCCCCCTCCTCCGCACCGGGTGTCCGTAGAACTCGCACTCTGTTCAGGAGGAGGCCTCAATCGGAGGTGGACAGTATGCAGTGTGCTTTCAAAGGAGAGTTCTTGGAAGGGGAAGAGAGCGAGGCGAGGACAGAGAGGGAAGCGATGGGCGCAGTTACGGGAAGACAGCAAAGAAGCGAGTTAGTCGACCGGTATGTCGGGTTCTTTGCTTCAGGAAGCGAGGACCCAAGGAGGTAGGGTGTGCTTAGTTGTTGGGGGGAGGGGGAGCCGGTGGCGAGATGTATGTGGGCAGCACTCAGGAGACGACACGCTAAGAGAGAATGTTCGTCGAAGGTGGCGAGGAAAAGGGTGGACGGCTGCCTCGCAAAGAGGAGGGGGGAGGGGCATGGACTACCGCAGCAGAGCCTTACTGCCTCGGTATGTTGGAGGCGCGAGGGGGTTGACGGAGGAGGAAAGAGATGGGCGTAGGCAACTCTCTGCACCTGTGCAGAGTGCGCACGCTCATTGGTGTTTGCTCTGTCATCCGCTGACGTTGTGAGGCTTTCGTTTTTTTCCTTGATGACATTGTGAAGGAGGAATATATGCCAAAAGGGAAAAAAGGAGTTACCGCAGCAACGCGGAAGGAATCAAGCTGCGCGCGCTGCCGGCAAGGCACAGGATGCGCTGGAGTACCCACCCCTCGTCTGTGACTCAAAGCACGCGCAAGGGCAGCTTTCAAACGTCGGCAACAAGAGCGGCGCCGAGAAATGGGCTAATAGGCGCAGTCCAGACACAAAGCTCCGTAGGGACACCCTGAGACGTTTCCTCGAAGGTGAAGGAAACATACTCAAAGAAAAAAAACGGCAAAAAGAGGCGACTGAAACGTTCGTCTTGTAATCCTGCACACGACAACGGCAGAGCGCGGCGTGCGTCGGAGGTAGGAAAGCAAGACGGTGGAGCGATCTCCCGATCTCATACGATGTGCGTGCAGGCGTACCTGTGCGTCTCCGCCTACGCCACCGCGGAGGCAGGGAAGGAGGAAAGAAACACACAGCATGAGCGAGATAAAGAGGGAGAGTCCCGCTACCGCTGTGCCTGCCGACTTTACACGATGGATTGCTTGCGCGTCAGCACAGTCACTGGCACGTCTTTCCTCAACTTTCACGAGTCACTATCCGCTGATTTGTTCGCACCCTCCCTTGGTGTGGGAAGGCCGCCCCAGCGACGAGGCTGCGCCGGCACACCGTACCATTCGGTGTAGCCTTGCTATCCAACGAATTCCCTGCGCTCCTCGCAGACTTTTCCAGCCTTGCTCTCCTCTTACCGTTCGACAAAGAGGCAGGTGGACTGCGGTAGAGACGGCAAAAAGAGCTGGAGGGGAGTGAAAGAAACGTCAGGCAAGAACCGACACTCGGAGGACGGCAGGACGCGATGGGCGCGTGAGCATTCCCGTGACTATGCAGAATGTATTGTAGGGTTCGCGCTTGTCAGGCTATACCTCATCCCCCACGTTCTGCAGTGCCATGTACATAATCGATGCACAGACGGCCCCGACCGCCTCAGAGGCCCAGTAGACCCACAGGGATGCCATCGGGGTGCACGCGGACTCACTGAAGGAGAAAAAGCACCGCACTACGATGAGAGGGGTAGCCACAGCAGGGTTGAAGACGCCACCGCTAATCGGTCCACATGTCAGGCCACCACACAGCACCGAAAAGCCAATAGCGAAGCCGTAGAAGTTGTTGTTGCGTTGCTGGCTCATCGCAACATGCAGAACAACGGAGCAAAGCACAAACGTGAAGACACTCTCGGCAAGGAAGCCGCGCAGCATCCTGTTGAAGCTCAGCCCCATACTCGGCACCGGGAATTCTCGGCCGTTGATCGTCATGCAGTAAAATGCAGCCATCACGCCTCCAGTCATCTGCGCCACCACGTACATGATAAGTCGGCGCTTGCTGAAGGCGGCGTAGCCCTCGCCGGTGGAGGTGGCCAACCACACGGAGATGGTTACCATTGGGTTCATGTGCCCACCACTGAGATAGCCAAAGGAGAAGACCAGTGACATGAGCAGAAAGCCAATGCTGATGGGCGCCATCTCTGCATTCTGTAGGGTACTGAGAGGCACCGTCAGCACCAACAGAAACGTTCCGATGAACTCCACCACCGCGGCGGACACGAGTGCATCAAAGCGCAGGCCTTGCAAGCAAGAAAACCTCTTGATCGAGGTGTTTGTGTTCAGCACCGGCGCAGAAGCCGCAGCTGCGCTCGTCGCGTCAGCCTCACCTGGCCGGTCCGCCACCCTAACGGCTGTCGCATGCTTCGCATTGCCGGCCGCCACCGGCGGCTCCGCTTCTGGATGGCTTTCGGCAGTGAGCATCTGACTAGCCCTACAGACTTCCTATTTCCTTCACGGGTGGTCGCCTGTCGACCCCGGAACGCCGCTGCCGGGGAGAAGGTGGCAGCGAAACGGAGCGAGAGAGCGTGAAAGGGAGATGCACAGACAACCCGCCGCCGCCCCTTACCCTTTTTGCTTTTTGGATGAGTACGGACAGAGAGAGAGAGCCCAAGAGCGCAGCCCAAAGGAAGGAACAACGGAGCGGCGCGTTCGTACATGATAGGAAAAAAAAGGCGTCAGTGAGGCAGAGGGTGAGGGAAAGAGGAGCGATGAGGTGGCTGTTGGAGTGCGAGAGTATCCGCATATAGACAGGGCTGCCCGAAAGGCGAGGTGGCGAGGATGCGGGGAGGGGGGGCGAGACAGAGAGAGAGTGCATTGTGCGCTTTGGTGGCAGCACACGTGAGGTGCGCACAGTGCAGCGATTCCGCCTTGTGAGCCCATCGTGCCTAAGGGAGTAGGGGTGAAAATAGGGCGAAAGAAGATCAGAGAGCGGCCGTAGCAGTGGACGCGCAACGACAGAGACGCCAAGCACCGATAGGAGCGCGAATGCAGCCAAGCTTATCCCTCTGTGTGGCAAGGTGGCAGGCGGTTTCACACAGCAGGCGTACGCACGGGTACTTGTGCCCGGCGTCAGAAGAGGGGTGACCAGAGAAGACGAAAAGAAAAAAAGGGGTCCCTATGCATGTGCGCAGCACGACACACCACCTACCACCCTGAGATGGAGTGTGCGCTGTTATCGTAGTCGCTTCAGAAGCTTTCGTCATCGCACCCTTGGTTTACATCAGCATGGCACCCTCCTCCCCCGCTCCACAATCGTGGGAAGAGGGCGGGAAAGATCTAAATAAAAGGAGCACGACGAAAAAAAAAAACATCTCAGCTTCATGACACGCGCACACGCACACTCTGAGATAGAGAGAGACGGCAAGCAAAAAAAAAAGGCCGCCGAGATGAACTAAATCATCAGTGTGCGCTACTGAGCCTGCTAAGTTCAAAGCTTGAGAGAGGTGGCACCGCAGCAAGAGAGGAGAAAAACCGATCTACGCTACATCGAGAAGTGTCACCTCGAACACAATGGTCGCGTCGGGTGGAATCAGTCCCGGAAATCCTGTGCTGCCGTAGGCAAGAGACGGCGGCATCGTCAGCTTGCTACGCTCCCCCTTGGACATTTGCACAATGCCCGCGTCCCAGCCCTTGATTACCTCACCGCACCCGACGCGAAACACAAACGGCTTCCCACGCTCCAGCGTCGAGTCGAACCTGCTTCCGTCCTCCAGATAGCCAATGTAGTCTAGCGTCACAACGCTACCAGCGCGAGGAATCGTCTTACCATCGCCCTCGATAATTTTATCCATCACCACTGCGTCTAGTGGCATTGTACTTCCGTGAGTATGCGTGTGTGTGTGTGTGTGTGTGCGAGATTTGATATGTATAGAATTGTTTCACTTCGTACTAATAGGCGCCCAGATGAAAGAAGGCTAATCAATACACAAAGGAAGAGATGCCTAGGCGTGATTTCCCACTGCGTTCCCGTCTACTCATTTATTTTTGGCCCCCTTTTCAGCCCGCCGCGTTCAACAAGGGAGTGTGATTGGGGCGAATGGAGGCCACGCATCAAGTTGGAGGAGATGAGAGAGGACAGCGGAGAGACGAAGTACATCACAACCAACGCTGGTAACCCTTGCGCCTTTCTGATTCCGCCACACGCAAGTGCAGAGCTGATGTGCCCCTGGTGCGAGGGATAGGCAGCAGGCGAGCGCTTTTGCGCTCATAAGCGCCAAAGACGAACGCTGAGGCGTCTCCTTTCATTCTTTACCGTGTCGTTTCTCTGTAGCAAATAGCTCGGCAAGTACGCGCGCAGGCACGCACGCCTCACCGCCCTCCCACCCCGCTGCGAGCCCTGCGGACTCATCCGGGGCGTCCCGGATCGAGCCGTCAACCATCAAACGGGCTCTGCTTGTCCTTCCGCATCCCCTCTTCGCATTCATGCTGCGTCATCGGCGCCGGGCGGATCTGAACCGACCACACACACACCTTGATCCCAGCGGGTCGCGTCCAGGGCCGTGCTCGAGGGCGGAAACGGAGACGCCTGCCATGAGGGCAGCAGGAGGATGGTTCACGTGCATTCCCCATGCGCCCGAGGAGGCCCTTGGCCCTGTACGCGTGTCGCGCCTCCCCCCTCAGCCGCCTCAAACCGCGGCACTCCATTATGTCACTTGCCGACACCTCACACCGGCGCCTGGAGGAGTCGATGGTGCGATTTTAGAGGTGTTCCTCCGCACGTTTACGGCATCTGTGCCGCATCACTTGACCCAGTTGGATGGGGGAGGTGCGGCACCTGTCGCACAGGTGCGCTGTGGCGTCGCCTGGCACGCATACCTTCACACCGTTCTCGCTCATCGCTCGTGATCGCACCCCCCCAGATACCTTGCTTGGGGGTGATGCGCATGTGAGCTGCGGTAGGCAGTGCTCGCACTATTAGCATCTTGGAGCTTGCTTCAGAACGGGACTGTTGCCGTGGAGGGGGGGTCCGCTGTCCGCCGCTTCCACCTCTGTCAATGGCATCGGGGGCGCATATGGAGGACTTACCCAGGCGCCCTGCCACGGGTGGGGCTTCACTGCAAGCCTGTGGCAGCAGGTTCACCCACCCACCCCTCTCTAAAGCCCGCGCGCCGTTAGCAGGCATAGGTCTGTCAAGTGCAAGGGGGCCCGTTGTGTAGTCATTCGTCTCTTCAGAGAGAGCCCGTCCGCCTCCCGTATGGGCCATACAGGGGTGGGGGCGAGGAGGTGTATGGTTTTCTAGCTGGCGAATAATCGGCACAATGGGTGGCGATATGATGCACGCAACATCACGACTGCAGAGCGCTTCAGTACAGCGCCAGCCCACGCCCCCCCCCTGCCGGCATGAAAGGTTCACAAACGCTCTGGGAAAGGAGAGAAGACATAGTGGAAGGAGAGCAGCTCTACGTACGCAATGTTCACCAATATGTACGTTTCATTACCCCTCCTTGGCATCACCGCTGAGAGGCATCAGTTTGGTTGTCGTTGTTGTCCAGAAGCCGTGAGCCCGCTCGGTGCTCTGCCGCCGATCCTTTTTCGGGGGCACCTGTGCGCTCTGCCGTAGCTTAGACAAGGAGAGGAGCTTTTTTTTCTCCTCTCCTTTTTTTCAGTCCGCAAAGCGACTTGGGAAGTGCGAGGAGCGTGCGGCTGCTCAAGCACACATCCGAGACAGAAGCGTGCACTGAACGCGCTGGCTGCTTCTGCTCCTGTGCCTTTAGCTGTTCATGTTGTTTCGCGCAGACTTATCATATGCAGCTCGGAGTATTCGAAAGAGCGAATGCTGCTGGGATCAGAGAAGAGCGAGATCCAACCTCATAGGGAAAAAGAGAGAGATAAAAGGGAGTGTTTCTGGTTATTCTTTTCGTTTCTTTGGCGACACGCAAAACTGAATCCGGACACTATCGCCTGTGGTCGAGTCGAAAGCGGGCAAGGTGAAAAATCGATGAACGAGTCGTCAGCATAGAGAAACAACAAGGAAGACCTTCCTTGTTGTTTCTCTGTTTCCCATTTCGAAAAAAAAAAAGGTAATCGGAACACAAAATATGAGAGGAACAGAACGCATCACACGCTTTCACGTACTTCGGAGAGGGCAGAGGCAAAGAAACGAAAACAAAAAAGGGGGAGGGAAAAGGAACGAGGCCGAAAAAAATGAGAGCAAACGGAAAATAATAATAAGCCAAAAAATGAAAGCAAAAGAAAAAAGGAATGAACATCCGTCAGTAAATACATGCAAACGAAAAAAAAAATAGGCTAAGAGGGAGCAATCAAATCGCTTCGATGTCAGACAGAAGGAAAGAAAAAAAAGGAAGAAGAGAGCGAAAAAAAAGGAGGATGCGGAGAGTCGAAAAGGCAAAGAGAAGGAAGGAAAACGTGAGACGTACAGCTGAAGAGGCACATGAGAGAGAGAGAAGGAGAGAACGAAGGAGGGGGGACAGTTCTGGTGTGAGAGGGGAGGGGGGAGAGTAAGAACACTTCTACAGTCGATGGCACACCGCACGCACAAGCTTCGGTAAATTGGCGTACGTGTAGATTGTCGTCGCGTTTTGCTATGTGTGTGCGTCTACGTAAGGATTGGGAAAGTATGCCACTTGGGTTGTTGATGCGGCGCACTTCGTCTCTCTCTCTCTTTGAAGAGGTGCCACAGGAGCGCAAGGAAAGCGAACCAAAGGAGCTTCACAGGAGGACAAGAACGAAGAAAGGAAGAGACACAACAACGAACACGGGAGAAGGGATAACGCATAAAGGCCCCCCTCTCTCTTTCTCTCTGGCCACTCCTTTGCTCGCGCAGAAGCCAAATCACGGCAGCAATAAACGAAGGAAGACGCGTTCCTTTTTTTTTGCTTCTCGATCTTTTGTGCGTGTGCACTGCTCTGAAGGTACGTCTTGTGACATGTGTTGGGGGGGAGGGGGGTAGGCACCCTCTTGCTCGCTGGCCATTCCGAAATGAGACAAGAAAAAAAAGAAGGTCAAGACGAAGAGAAAGAAGAAGGGGAGGGGCGGAGAAGGCGAGACGGCAAGAAAAACCGGAGTAGATAGGGAAAAGAAGGGAGACGGAGAGAGAAGCAAAAGTGATTTTTTACGTGTACATGGTAGGGTGCTTCCTTCTCTTCCTTGCAACACAAAGACACACACACACACGCAAGCTGAACTCCTTGTTTCTCTCTTTTAGTCTTGGATGATCGTGAATCCGTCGTTGCAGTGTCTAACCGTCTCACTTTCCCCCGAATCTCTATCGGGTTGGCATTCACAGACGTGCACACACCATCACATGTACTCGCGCACAGATGCACAGAGAGCTAAATGGGGGCAGAGTGGCTGATGCTTCCAGTTGCACAGAGAATACCCCCTTCCTCCTTTTTGTTCCCTCTCATGCCTTCTCTTTCTTCGTCGTCACGCTTCACGATTTCCCGCGCTGTCTGTCATCGTGGGCATTAGTGTACTCGGCTTCTCTTCTTTTTTTCGAGGTGCCAGCTGAAACACGTGATGAGGCGAAAGAGAAGTACACGCCTAGGCGAGAGGGAGAGCGAGAAACCAAACAAAATTTGGCATAGGTGCCATTGCTCACTCTGCCAGAGCGCACACACGCACACAAACACAGAGGTGCTCTTCAGTATAGACAAGTGGCACGCGGCGCAAACGAGCGTCGATGGTTGCATGGATAACAGGGATATGCTGCTGTGCGTGTACGTGTACGTTGAGTTCTTTTCGAAAGCGTGTTCTCGTGCATGTTCCGAGTCTACCGCCGCTGTACTCCGACGTCTCTGAGAGTGCCGGATAGCAACGAAAAAAAAAAGAAGCACTTTTTGGCACAATACAAAGGTGAGAAAAGAGCCCAAGAAAGGAAAAATGGCGACGGAAAAAAAGAGGAACCAGTGAAACGGAAGGATGCGAAAGAAGGGGGATAGACAAAAAAAAAAGTATCTTGAGGAGACGGGCAACGAGAAGGTGAGGGGACACCTTCACGATCCTTTCAAGGTCCAAATGTTGCATATGTGACTGTGGGCGACTGAGTGTGTGTGCGTGAGGGAAGGTCATGTCCTGGCTGTGTGTCCATTTCATAGGGGCGATGTAGAAGGCGGGGGAGATCGAGAAAGCCACCAAAAGGGGAGAGAAAGCAAGATGTTTGCACCTACGCGCAAAGAGAGACGCGCAAGCCACACAGACCTCGAGCAAGCGACAAAAGGGAAACGAAAAAAGAAAAAGGAGAGGAAAGAGACCGCGATATCGAAAAAAAAAAAAGAAAAATGGAAGTCCGAAGCTCGATTCAATGAGAAGATATATAAAGATGGATAAGAGATGCGTCCATGGAAAAATATCACTGATAATGCTCTAGTACGAAAAAGAAGGGGGAAAAGATGGAGAACGTTTGCTGCTGCCTTGGTGAACACAATACCCGCTCGTTACCACGCTTTTTTGGGGGGGGGAAGTGCAGCGTCAGGAGATCACTACTGCTCACCATCTTGTTCAGTCCTTTTTTCTTTGGTCGATCTCTTTTTTCAATCTTTGCACTAAAGGTTTGCCGCTAACGTGCGTGCTGTTTTTTTTATCCCGATGAAAACGAAACGTACTTTTTCTTGAGGTGGATAAACGCTGAAGGTCGAAGCCTGCACCACGATCCCCTCCTCCAATGCGCATCGTGAAACGAGACACACATGCACGGAGGGAAGGAAATAAATGGGAAAAGAGGGCAGGTGAGTGAAGATCCTCTCAGCTTCACAACGCACCGGAAAATACAGAGACGCACGTCTGCGCACGCAAAGCACGCACATAGTATTCCCTTGCAATTACATTAGAGCGGTGTAGGGATTCAGGCGGTACGCCCCTGGACGCACAAAGTCCACACCGGGAACGCGGTAAGGCGCGAAGCTGACCGTGCTGTGGCGCCCGTAGTACTCGGCAGCCGCATCCCTCGCTGCTGGGCTCATCTCCTGGATGGACTGGTAGGGGGGAAGCGGGGTGCTCGTCGAGTGGTAGCCCGAGTCTGAGCGGCCGGAGTGGGCAGCGACAGGGTACCGCAAGCCAGTAGCATTGCGCTTTGTGCCCCCATGAATTTCCTCTTTGCCGTTCGCCTCCTTGCCCTCGGTGCTGTTCGAGGGTGCTGCAACAAAAAACGGTGTCGATGGAATTTCCACGACAATCGTCCCGCGTGGCATGTGCTTTTGATGTGCACCCCCGTTGTACCGCATCGACACCTCCGACTGCAGCTCTTTCTCGCGGCCCGCCGGCACCAGCCACACACCCTCTACACCGTTCACCGAGTCAAAGAAGAGACGATGATGCGCATCGAGCATCCGCCTCACAGTGGCCTCGTCGTTGATTGTGGGCCACGAGCAGCCCTTGCCACGCTGCGTATGGGTGTTGCGGCGGTTCTCTACTGCAACTAGTGCGCCAGTCGAGGCGTTGAAGACATTGTTCACCAACCAACGTACCATGGGCACCGTGCCCGTGCGGCGCAGCTGGCCGAGAAAGAGGCGCTGGCCGTTTTGCGGGCGAGGCTGCTGGCACCGGCTATTGCTGCACACAGAACCCTGTGCGTTGTAGAGGCAGCAGTGCGGGCACGACCACTGTGTCTGCTGCTGCGGGGCCAGCTCCGACTCGATCTCCATCTCGTTGCTGTCGAGATCCTCCAGGCAGGGGATGAAGATGGCCGGAAGCTTGCTCTGCGGCATGCGGGCAATCGTGACGCGCGGCAGTGACTGGCGGAAATGGAAACGACTCACGCCGCGCACCTGTATCGCTGCATTCCAGGGCAAGAAGCTGAAGATGTTCTCCCAGATGTCCTCGTTGTGGGTGAAATAAATGCTGGAGCGCTTCGGCGCAGTCAGCTGCGAAGCGAACCGTGCTGCGATGACATCCTCCTCGTCACTGTCGTCTTCCAAGTTCTCACTGACGTCAGAGCCCGCGGTAGAGGAGGAAATGCCCTCAGATATGTCCATGAAGGGGACGTGCTTGTCCGACGATGCAGACGAGTAGTACGAGGAGGAAGAGGGGTTCTCGTTGTTCACCGACGGGCGTCCGCGGAAGTTCTGCGAATCGGCCACCAGCTCGGTGCTCAGCACGCTGTCCTGAATGTTACCCATGCCGGTGATCGTCTGAGCAGCGAGAATAAGCATCAGAAGACCGATCTCCCGGTTCAGCATGCGCTTGCTGGAGCGCTGCGTTGGCACGCAACCATGAACGCCCGCCGTCGACGTCGCCTCGGTGTCTCTGTACGGCGACCCCCCACACACTTCTTTGCCTATCGGATCCTCCAAAACGGTCGTGCTCATCTTCTTACTCTTTTGCGGCATTTTACTTCGGTGGACTGAGGCTTGGAAAGGTCGGACGAGTGAAGAGTCAAAATTGCCAGCTCTGTAGCCTTCGGCTGGATCTTGTTCTTTTTTTCTCGCCCTGCAACGGAGAAGCGGAATCAAAGAGTGTCAGGTTTGCAAGAGAAGGTGAGGCTAAGCAAACTGTTGACGCAGCGGAAAGGAAAAAGAAGGAGTCAGTGTCGTTGGATGAACTTGCTTTTCTTTTTTCGCTTCAGATCGAGCTTGTTTGCCTCAGGCGGTAGAGAGAGGAAGGGAGGGGGGCGAAAAGAGCCGCGAGAGAAAAGCGAGATGAGCGGGTATGAGGTCGCGCACGGGAGAGCAAGAGGAAAGAGATGCCGCAGAAGGATGTTGCCGAGGAAAAATGGGCGTGAAGAATCTGCAGAATCCTCGGTTGCTTCTGAAGTTCCATAGAGCACCAGGTGCGGGAGTAACGACCTCATTGTCGAGCGCATTCCAGTCGCCCTGCTTTGGAATGCGGCAGATGCTACCTTTCATTCTCCTTCTTCGACCTGGACGGGGGCACTAAGCGCGCATTCGCCTTTTGTAGCCCTCCTCATAAACAGGGCCAGAACCCTCTTGCGCCACTACACCTATCGCTAGACCCATGTGCCACACAGTGAGAGCTCGGCGGCGGCAGCTACCCCTATCACCTTCGGGGTCAGTACCGCGGCTGAATTAGATCGAGAACTTCCTTGCCGGGCATCGCATGCGGCGCGCGCTCGCCCCGTAGGGCCTCCTGCGTCTCTTCCGCCATGTAGCCGCCGCTTTGCCCGCAGTCAGAGATCCAGGCACGACTCACAGGAGTCCCACAGCGCGAGCCGCACAGCTTTACCACTTGGTTGATGATCTCCCAGCCCCCCAAGACCTGCCCCACAACAACAAACTTTCGATCTAGCTGCTCATTGCGCCCAAGATTGAAGAAAAACTGGGACCCATTTTGGTTCGGCCCACTGTGCGCCATCCCGACAGTGCCGGGCAAGTGCTTCCCGGCCTTTCCCTCGAAAGACTCATCCGGGAACGGATATCCAAAGACGCTAACACTACTGCGGCCATCCTTTGTGAGAATGTCCCCGCCTTGCATAACAAACCCCGGAATGATCCGATGAAACGGGATTCCCTTATAGTACAGCGGGCACTGTGCATATCCGCGCTCGCCGGTGCACAGTGAGCGGAAGTTCTCGCTTGTTTTCGGTACAACGTCCCTAAATAGCTCCACCGACACGCGCCCAAGCGCGTCGCCTTCGGCGGTGATGTCAAAGTAGACCACCGGGTTAGCCGCAACGGGAGTGTACGGCATGTAGAGCGCGGCGCGATTTGACTGACGCCCCACACGTGAGAAGCGCCACATGCTCCAAGTTGCTTCTGCTCTCTTTTTCCCCTTCGTCAGTGCACACAGCACGGTGAGTGAGAGAGCAGGGTATGCCTGACGAAATGGATGCGACGGGAAATGTGACGCGTCGCCGCACGTAGTGAAGACATCACTTTTTCGATCAACGAAAAGGAGCGGCGCGAATGCGAGGACAGACAAACGAGAGAGACAAAAGAATGCGATCACCACAGTAGAGGTAGAGGGTCAACCTACGGATTGCCACTGTAAGCGACTCCCTCGAAGAGGAAGGAACGATGCCTTTCAATGCAGTGAGTGGGGATCATCGCCGCCTTCCGGTTCCCTTTACTAGCGCGAAACCAGAATAGGAGCGTCATCCCTATTTGCGCCCTCCAGTCACCACTGTAGAGTCGTCGAAGCCACCACAGCTGGCGAGAGGGAAGAGCCTGTCATCCGCAATTGAAAGCGTGCGAGAGAGATGTATGCACTCCCCATTTTTGCGTCTGGCCTTGGTGTTACGGCCTCAATCAAGCTCACGCACCAATGTGCGTGTGTTGCCGGAGGTGGCGTGATTCTATCCGTTTCACCTACCCTTTTAGTCTCGAGGAGCCCCCATGAAAATAGTTTCTTTTTACAACGCGTCCATTCGCCACGAAAATAGTTTAACACATGGGCATCCAACCACAGTTTAGCAACCTTTGTGGCACTACGGCTATGTCAAGAAACCGGGGCACCAGCGCCGTTTGGCGACGCACGGCACATTGCGACTCGGCTGCACGCAGTGAGCGCTGGGGTCTAGGATCACACTCAGCAGAACCACAACGCAGCAAAGGCAGAAAAACAGTGGGCAAAATACGTATATTGGGGTGAGCTGTCGGCGTGCTTTGAAGCAAGCTGATACAAACGTGATCATGGCCACGTGCCTTTTTGGCACAGCACCAGCCCAGAGCTGTCCATAGATACCAGGACCCCGCAGCGTACCCAAGGACAGGCTGCGGGCCCATGAATTCCCCTCAGAGTGGGTACTGGGGCCTGGTACCATGGTGTGATGGCCGGCATCGCCAGAAGCCGTGAAACAAGAAAAAGGCACAAAGATCGTACAGGAAAACAAAAAAGATACTAACATTTCACATTCCCTTTCGTTTGTCGGTTGTGCCGCCTCAGCTGTTAAGCCTCATTTGCAAAGAAAAAGCCGCACAGCCCTCTATCCTTGCGGGGAGATGAGCAAGCAAAGTTGCGGAGATACACTGGGAATGCGCGAAATAAAAAAAGGAGAGTACATGAAGAAATCCATTGGCAAATGCCCGCTGTGGATACCCTTTTCGCATATGGGCATACTCATCAGCTCCCCACCTCTTTCTTGGAATTGTCGCACAAATACTGTACTCCGAATCCTAATCTACCACTTGGCCATGAAGGAAAGGTGGAAAAAAACAATCACCACACGCCATACCACGACAACTGAAGTTGGAAAGATAACTGGCTCTTTAGCGTGTGTTTCGGTAGTGGCTGCCTCCGGGAGCTATTCCGTCAACCTATCGCCCACCCCCAAAACGCGGAACACCACCAGCCGCGACCTCTGACCCTCCTCCCTGTCGAAAGGCTTTGCATCTACTCTGAAAGGACATTGGTCGAAGAAACCCCCACAAACAGTATACAAGAAAGCATCGCACAGCACTTGCTCTTCGAAAGAGCTTGCCAGCAGTTATGGGGCTTCCAGATCGTGATGCCCACGCCCACCACCAGGGTTTACAGGCCGAGAAGATGGGTTTAGCAGCATGCAGACGCCTTCTTCTTCTTTTCTTCCCTGTTCACCGGGGAAGGGGATTCTTCCTCTACGGGAGCACTGCGATTCTTCTTCTCTTCCTCCATTCGCAGCTTCTCCGCCTCGGCGGCCTCCCGAAGACGCAGGAGCTCCGCATGATCCAGCCTGCGGCGCTCCGCAAGACAGTATACACCCTCGTCGCCGTAAAGTGCGCGCATGAAGCGCTGGGTAGTGATAGCACCCTTGTTGTTGACATCTAGGGTAGTGAAG
Source organism: Leishmania martiniquensis (assembly GCF_017916325.1). Lineage (NCBI taxonomy): Eukaryota > Euglenozoa > Kinetoplastea > Trypanosomatida > Trypanosomatidae > Leishmania > Leishmania martiniquensis. The sequence goes on from NC_090157.1 coordinate 620,871, forward strand.
AGAGCTTCGACCTCCTCGTCCGCCAGGGCACCTTCCTTCGAGCTGAACTTGTCCATGATCGCCTCTAACGAGGCACGGGTGATAACACCAGACGGGGCCACCAGAACAACACACTTCGCCATATACTCAGCCGACATGAACGATCCCTTGTTCTTGTCGCAGAACTCAGAAAATTCCTCGATAGTCATCTGACCAGGATACAGCGCACTGTCCATTGCCTCGTCGATCGTGGGCGGCGCCAGGCAGTAGCCAGCCTCCAAAGCGGCCACTGGGACCATGAATTTAGGCAACACGCCTACGCCATCCTCGCGGGTTACCTGATGATGCTGGAAAGCACTCACAGCGGAGATCGGCATCTTTGCTGAGAACGAAGGAGGTTGCCAAAGTAAACGTCGAGCAAAGCAATGCCCCAAGATACTTCAAAATGCCTTTTTTTCGTTTTTTGTTTGTTCTAGCAAAGACTCTGGTCGTTGTGTTATAGGCTCTGAAAGAGAGAGGGTGGGTTACATAAAGAGAAGATTGCAACTGTATAATATGCATCATCCTGCCAAGTTAGCCCGCAGTACCTCGTCATCGATGCCCTTCGGAAACGAAAAGTAGGACAGCAGTTGCGGTAGCTAAGACTGCAAAGCCGCTGCAACATTTACATCGTGTCTGTCAAAGAACAAGCAGGGCGGTCAACAAAAGATAAAAGCGCTGTTAAGTGCTTGAAAGGGATGAGTAGGAAACTGCGGGCTAGGATTTTGTGTGATTCCCTTGATGCTTTTGGGCTCACAGTGTGCTGTGATGATGCAGGAGAGTTAGAGGGGCTCCAACGAGCGCGAGGTCGAAATGTGACCACCAAAATCCCCCACGCGCCTGAAAACGGACCCCATCTCGTTTGACGAAGGGTTCATCTTACTGGGGTACAATTTGTTCTTAAAAACAGTCCAGTCAAACTCGTTGTCGAAGGACCGTCCGCTCCCGTGCAACAACGCCCGTGCCTGCTGTCCCTTAGAACGGACCATTCGGTTCCTCAAAGGTGACGCTGACGAAGCAGAAAGCTGGGTGGCCGCGAGCGATTCCCGGATCGCTCTCAGGTCCGCATTATCAGGAAACACATCAAGGCCTTTTTCGATTATTCTGCTGGCGCGATCAAAATCCTCTTGGCAAGCAGTTGCGGTTGCCCACAAGACATATCCACGGCCGCCACTCTTCTTACTCGGCGCTTCCTGTGGTTCTAAGAGTGCGCTTTGTCTTCCGTGGAACTCCGCCTCTTTGTAGCGACCGCTAAGGATCGCAGCCGCTGCTGCATTCGAATGCACGATGGCATCTGTGCCATCATCGTGAGAAAAGCCCAACGAGCTAGCAAGAAGAGAGAAGGCACTGTCATAGTCCTCTTTCAAAGCACATCCTTCTGAGAATGTGGTCAGCAATCGAATGAGCTTCTTTTCGTCGTCAGAGGTGCTAGAGCTTGGCGAAGCATATAACCCCACAGCCTCGCTGATCGGCACCGAAATCGGCTCTGGTAGATGCTCTCTGTGCCCACAGTCACTAGTGCCACCCGGAAGCATCGGTGGTTCATCGAAAGCGGAGCGTGCCATCCGCCGGTGCGGCGTGCTGCCACATGCGCTCAGTGACTCGTTGTACTCGAACAACTCATCTTTCAAACGCTCACGCAAGGAGGGTGAGCCAAGTGCTGCACGCACTGCGAGAGAGGGCACGCGAATATTCAACTGCTTTTCGAACTTGGCCAGCGGCGCAGCAAAGCTTGAGACTCCACTTTCAATGCTATGGTATCCTCTTGTGTTTTCTCTGAGAGGAACCTCCTCGAGGTATTTGAGAAGGTTAGATGTCGCCTCTTTCAGCTCCTCATACGGATTCGTCACGAAGCATTGTAGCCACTCTTCAACTTCGATGGGGACGTGGTGCTGTTTATATTCGGCTAAAAATTCAGAAAGGCGAAATGGCCTCTCGATTCCGGTGGGAAAGCACCCCAGTGTCCACCAGTACTTCATGACATAAGGCCCAGGCCCATGAGGACCCGCAAAGCGATAAAGGTACATGGTAGGATTCATTGACATATGCTTCTGGTGCTTGGACCCGGGGGCCCAGCTACCGCGCTGGTAGCTCAGCGCGACCAATTGTCGGCGCAGCATTCTTCTGCAGCAAGTGACTACGCTCGTAGAAACAGAAAGGAGAGATGCGCCAGGAAAGAAGTTATAGCCCAGCAGCAAGACCTCGAATAAAGGCCAGCACAGCCTCGCCCAATGAGAGCGCGCGTTGGCTGCAGGAGCTTTCAAGCCAAGAAAAATGAGCTGGAGTGTCGACACGAGTTCATACAATAAAGTGTCTGGAAAAGGCATGCAGCTGTATATTGACTGCGCGCTCCGTGTCCCTTGGTAAATTTTAATAAGCATGGAGCGCCTTTCAGTTTTTCCAACGCAATGTCCAAGACGACAGTAATGTTCGATCAAAAACAAAAAAGAGAGTGCTCTGTGGCCATCTGAAAAGAGAAGCGCTTCTCTAATCAGAGAACTTCCGCAGGAGTCGCAGCCAATTGATGTACTCCTCCTGCTCCAAAAAAAAGGCCTGCGCCATGACAAACTCGGCAAACGCATTATTTATTCCACGCTCATCCAGGTAGTTGAGAATTTCGTCGGACAGGTCATCATCGAGTTCGCTAAGCATTGGTCCACTGTACTTGAATGCGCGCCGGCGGCGGGCTTCACCAGTGGATATATGCATGTACTTTTTTGCCTCAGCAGCGCCATTGCGGCCATAGCATGCCTTTGCGTTCTCAAACGCTTCCTCTGAAGAGTGAATCGTAAGTGCGTCCATCACGAGCTCCAAGTCGATAGAAGTAAGGGCGAACTCAAGTCCTCCGGTCGGATATCTTTTCTTGCGCATAAACAAGGCAAAGTTGAGGTACTCTTGTTCTTCACGTTCGCCGTTGTCCATACGATACGTTCCTTCGTACTCTTTCGTTTCCATCAAAGTAATAATATGTAGCTCCTCTTCACCGCATTGGCGAATCTCCACATTCTTCAATAAATCAAAACGGTTTGAACCAGCTTCGTGCTGCAGCTTCCATCCCGCTGGCAGAAGCGGCCGTGGTGGAAGGAAATCCCGAAGGCCTTCTTCATGCTCCTCACGCACCGTCAGCTGATACAGCTTTCTATGCCGTCTAGGTTCGCTCCGTGCCGGCAGCTCTGTTGCGCGCCCGGCAGCGTTCCGGTACGATACACCAGCGGCCACTCGGTGCCCCGACGTCATGGTGTAGCGGCGCAGCATTGTAAAGAATCTCACCAACTTCTTGTATATGTGTTGGCACGAAGCATGTTTGCCAGTTTCACGACAAAAAATTAACGAGATGAAGAAAAGTGCATAAATGTGTTTGACCCCTCGCGCCCACTGAAACATCGCAGAAAAACAAAGGTGTCAGTGGCCGCATGGAAAAAGGATCTGCCCAAATCGCCTCGCAGTCCCATTTCCTCGAAATTAAGCGAGCTTTCCTCTGAGTATCGCTGCCCATACGCCCAATGAAGTGCGACTAAACACACCACGACTATACGAAACAACTCTACTTTCTCGTAAGCAAAAAAAAACGTACCTTACTTCTGTGCCGCCCCCTTCATAGCTCTCAGAGCCGCCTTTGCTTCCATTACCTCAATGAAATCTTCAGTTGCAACGTTGATGCTATTGTCCCTTCACCGCCACACACACACACCAACTACCATTTTTCCTTTTCGTTCGCAAGCCTCGCTGAGGGTAAAAAGGGGGGCCTTGCCTTCCTCGTGCGTAGTGCAGTATCACATCCAGGAAGCACACTGGAAGAAGTCAATTCATTCCCGAACAACAAGGCGCCTTCGATAGACTACCCAAAAAGCATGCCCCAGAAGAGCACCAGGCTGCCGCACCAACCCCGCGGGAGGCCCGAGAAGCCCCCCATTCCGCCTTCGCCAAACTACCACCAGCGATAGCACCGCCAAGCCCCCGCGGCGTTGCAGAGGGAGGAGCGTATTGCGGCTTGCTTTGCGCCAGGCTGGCCCGGGGCAGGGCGGGTTTTCCTCGCCCCCCCCCCCCCGCGACGGCCCCCCTTCCAGGAAACGCGGCGAAAGGCGAGTGGCGCTAAGGAAGAAAGAATGCCGGATGTTGGTTTTGGAAAATGCAAAGGATAAGAAAGGCTTGTCCGTGCCCTCGGGAAAAAGAGAGAAACTCTTTACCAACGGGCGCTGGACGGCGCCCGTGGACCTGCGGCGGGCCACGGCCCCCATAGCGAATTCCACTCGGCGAATAAACCCCACCCCCGAGACCCCCGCAGAAGCGATGCACCAAGAGAGAAGGCACGCATTATGAAAACACTTTATCCCCTTTACACTCTTTTCCGATACCCTTTGGTCTATACACACAATGCCCCTAAAGGAAAGTTTTCATTTCTAGGTCAGCGAAAATTCCCTTTAATGGCACGAGGGGGACTTTGTTCAAACACCAGCGTGAAAGCGAAAACGCCCACACCGCGCAGCACTTGCGCGGCCACCCACGCCACCGGAAGCCCTATCCCCCCGCACCCCTTCTTCCACAAGCACGAAATACGCACCAAGACGGCAAAAGAGCAGCCCAACATCACCATTGCCATCCGCTCTCAAAGGACCTGGGCCGGCACGGCCCGCGACACCGGACCCCAAAGAAGGAACAAGCCGAACCGGGCGAAAAGCGCCCACAAACACACACGAAAGGAAGAAAAAAAGCAAGGATTCGCGCGCGGGCCCTGGTCGCCATGGTCCCCGGAGCCGTCAAAAAAGGCGCGCGAAACGGGCACCCGGCGACACCTCACACGACCCATGGCGGGCACACAAGCCATAAAGAACACACGAAAAGGGCCGAAAAGCCAAGGAGCCAATGGCCACAGCTGCCGGCGAACCACCCGCACCCAGCAGGACCCTTTCAAAGTGTTACGGCTCCCGAAGCTATCGCTACCACCATCAGCCTTCGCGAAACTTCACCGAGCGTCAGTCATACCCCTCGATTTGCTTACCTTTGGGTTCCCGGAAAGCTGGCTGTAGGGAAGAGGACCCACCCACAGACACCAGGCCCCTGTGGCCAGAGGCGCGCCCCATGCACACGGAGAGCCCAAAAGACCACCCCCGACGAAATGAAAAAACGCAAAAGCCCGTTAAAAGCATCAATTCATGCAAATATATTCTCGCCTTTGCACCCCCGCCAGCCAAGGCTACACTTTTGCACTTTGGACCCTGGCAAAATGGCCGCACCGCCAAGGCGTGATGAAAAAAGGGCCCGCCACACCTCTTTTCAAAAGCCACACAAAGCTGATCGAAGGCATCCTTTCCACCCCCACACCCGCTAGGCCGGCTTGAAACTTCGAAGGTTACGAAACGGCTATTCTCTTTGTCAGTGCGCCACTCTCGGGCGCCGGCTTCCTGGAAGCAGAGTGCCTCGCGACCTCATTTTGCCAAGGGAGAGCAAAGCGTGAGGGGAGGAGAAGAACGCGATGTGGGTGGCTGACGCTCCTGCTAGTCGCATACGCTTGAATAGCACTCCTCCACATTTGGGGAGCAAATCTCGCCGCGGCTTCGCTGCGCTCGCGGGTCTCATTTCTCCTGTAAGCAGACTTCTGGCCAGGACCACCCTCGTCCCCCGTAGTCGTGCTTGCCCATCGTGTGGAGTGTACTCCGTTCCGCGTTCTCTCCGCTGAGCGCAGCGTGTGCATGCTGCGGAGAAGAACGGCCCCGCCACAGCTGCCCGTCACAACCCCCGCAGTCGCTCCTTCCTGGTGGACGCGCCGGTAGCCGCTGTCCTTGCCGTGGTAAGGGAACGCTGGCCGGGGAAAGAACTCCCCATCAGGGGTGCTGGGGCCCCGTTGCGGGCGAACATGAGGGGGGGCCATGTCGCCCCCATCCACCCGCCCCGTTGCGAGAATCGTGGACGGCGATCCGCGCGCCTGCTCGCATAACGGGGAATACGTGCTTCGCAGAAAAGGCACCACCAGGTTGTCGGCAACGCGCCGCGTCACCCCCGTGTCGTGCCGCCGTCGTCGGCGAAATTGCGTGATAGCTCATCCGCGGGGTTCACCTGGCCGGCGATGTAAAAGAACACCACCTGCACGCGCTCGGTAAAGTAGAGGGCCGTCGTGTACGCGTACAGGCGGTTCAGGCAGTACCCTCTGCCGATGCCGCCGAAGCCGTTGTGCTTCCGCTGCGCCCGCACAATCGCAAAGTGGTCCGTGACCACCGCCATGCGCATGGTCTGGCCCCTTCTCGCGACCAGCCCGTGCGCCATCAGGTACTGCAGGCACAGCATCGCCGCCCGTGGATCTGTGTGCGCCGAGTGCTTGGCGGTGAAGTATTCGTCGTTAGGCAGCGGGTCCGGCACCCGCGTGCGTGGCGGGCCTTCGCCGACGCGACCTTTCGGGTGCAAGTCCGTGGCCCACCTCTGCTGCAGGGCGTCGGTGGTGCCGTTCGCGTACCGCACCACCGCTCCCCACCCGTCGGCCGACGCGTCCGTGAAGCAGATGGCGTCGTACGTGCCATCCTCGTAGGTGGCCGCGGTCCTGTCCGCGATCCTCCACCACTCGTTCTCGACCAGGCGTCCGCCGATCGATTGGAGGCACGCGAGGACGTTCGACCCCACATAGGGCACCTCGTCGTCCCAATCCCAGCCGCGGTCCACGAGCCGAAACATGGCTCGGTACGCCTGCTGCAAGGGGAACGCCTCCGCCGGGTTCAGGCGCGTCGTGCGCATGGCGTACATGACCAGCGACGCCAGGGACGCGAAAGACCGGCATGAGAAGCGCGTCGCTCGGAGCGCCAGTTTCAACTTGGACACCGTCTTGAGCGCGTTGCGTACCACTCGCTCGCTCCCGTTCCAATGGAAGTCCTCTCCCAGGAACGTGTTGTCGGCCCGTGCCAAGGATAGCAGCTCCTCGTCCGACATGGACGCCACGGTCTCCCGATCCGGGGAGGTGAGGAGGTTCGCCGTCCGGATGCGGGCTAGGATGCGCCGCACCGCGGATAGAAACGCACGCTCCTGCCCCTCGCGCGCCGCGATGAGCATGTTGTCGATCATGGTGAAGACCGTCACTGGTGTGTCGATGTCCACGATCGTCCATGTCACCGCCTGCCCCACCGCTACGCTCCATCGTGCGCCGGTGGGCAGCGTGCAGCACCGGTGGAGGACATGGTCGCGTGCGCGGAACACAAACGTGTTCCGCATCTCCTCCGGCAAGGGGATGGCGTCGTAGAACGCCACAAAGTCGAGCTGGAACATGTACCGCGCGTAGCGGAGCTCCTGGCGCCGCCACTGGCGGGTCGGATGCTCCACCTTCGGCAGCTCCTGCTTCGAGACCAGGGCGTTGAGGTGCGACTCGGTGATCAGCCGTCGTCGGCCTTTCATCTCTGGGACAGAACGTGTTCACCCCGCGCACGCCCTCCGGCAGCGGCCGGCGCGAGGCTGGGTGGCGAGGTTGCCAGTCGCAACACTCGAACTTCCCCATCTCCACCGCTCTCAGAACGTCCGCGAGCGGCAGGGACGCCGTCTTCACCGTGCGTGAAGTGCGCAGGCCCACGAACCGCCTCGGGTTCATGTATTGGATGGCCTGCTCCAGGAACCGCTTCGTGCGGCTGTGCGCCGTGGGCATTTCCCGCACGGCCGCCAGGTCCAGCGGCGTGGTGTGCTTCAGGTGCAGGGGCCACTGCCGCGCGTCGGGCAGCGTCGCCACCGGTGGCAGCCCCTGCATGCGGCGCGTCTCCGCATACAGCTCCGCGTCCGACACCCCCAGGCTCTTCGCCGTCGGTGCCTCCCATCCTAGCTGGTCAATCCTAGGAGGACTTGCGCGGCGCTTTCCTGCGCGGCAACGGCCTCCTTCGTTGGCTGGAGGCCATAGCCCAGGTACCGCTTGAGCGTGTCCGCTCGCGTGTGGCCGGTGATCCGCATGAGGCCCGCCTCGGATACGCCGTTCGCTGCCAGGTGACGTGCGGCACCCTTCCGGATGGATGGGAGGGCCGCCGCAGGGTTCACGCGGCGCAGCGCTGCTCGCACCTGATCGCGGAGGCTCGTCACGTCCGCAAACAGGCGCTGCGTTGGGCCTCGGCTCCTCACCAGCTTCAGCAGCAGGGCCGCGTCCTCTCGCTGCAATCGCGTCCCTATCGCATAGGGCCCGCGGAACCCCGCACCCTTTCCATAGCGGATCGTGATACTCACTGAGGCCGTCGGCGAGCTCTCCGAGAGTGCGGAGATGTGCACGTCCTTTTTCAGGAGTGTCCCCAGGTCGCCCGCTCGTGCGGCGCAGTGCCACGCCAGCTTCAGGAAGAGCGCGGCGCGCGGGTGGGTGCGGCAGAGCTCCCTGTAGGCCCGCTGCATCTCCTCCACCCGCAGCGGGGCGGGTGGATGCGTCTCCGACTCCTTCTCGAAGCGCCTCGTCGCGGTGGCCGCCGCCCGGAACTCCGGTGAGGTCGATAAATCGTATCCGTCCGCCTGGTTTGTGTACAGGGGGAGGTTCAGCAGCGCGCCCTTGACGGACGCCAGGGCCTTGGAGATGGTGGGCCACTGCCAGTTCCGCGCCCGAGCCGCTCGCACGATCAGGTGGATGACCGCCTTTGCCAGGTCGCAGTCCAGCAGGTCGCTCGGCATCGACCGCAGTTCTCGCAACCAGCGTATGTGGCCCGCGCGGACCTCCGGCGACACCGCGGCCTATGCCACCGCGCTGACGTGTGGGGGCCTGTCCGGGTAGATGTACCACCCTCGTGGGCAGGCGCGCCCCCCAGCTCGCCCGCCGTCCCCGTTTTTTAGGGGGAGCGCCGTCTCTCCGTAGAGCGCCGCGTGCTGCTCATGGAGAAGTTCTCCGGGCGCCGTGTCGGGCGGCGTGGTGCTCAGCCCGTCCTCCTCTGCTCGTCCCGCGTCCGCCAGGAAGGGATCCTTCGCGTGGGTGCCCCTCGGGGCGCCAGCTTCCGCGGCCTGCCGGCCGACCGTTGGTGCTGCCAACGTGCGCGAGTCCTCTGCCTGCTCCGCTGCCTCGGCTGCCCGCGGAGGCGCCACCGTGTACACGCCGACCGTCGCCTCGCGCGGTTTCGCCGTCACCGCATAGTGGCCCTCATATGCTCCCTCGGCGCCGACGCCGTTCCTGTGAACCGCGCCCCGAGTTGGAACACCCAACCTCCTCTGAGGCACCGCGGCAGGCCAGCGTGCGCGACTCCCTGCACAATCAGGAAGTGCTTCGATGTGTCGGACAGCGCGGACTCGTCCAGCAGGCGGGCCTTCCCGTTGCGCGCCAGTTTTCCATACGGGTGCACAGAGAAGCCCATGCGCACCAGGGCGTCCGCCACGTCGGCGGGTTTGCCGGCATCGAATCCGTACGCTCTGGCGCGCCCACACATCGCCTCCACGGCGAAGGACCGGTGTGCGCCGTCCGCGAAGTTCGCGAGCGCCGATGCCGTGAGCATGTAGCGCGGTTTGCGCCGCGCGGCGGCCGTGGTGGCCGCGTCGTGCGCCTCTATCAGCTCCTCGACACTCCACGCGTGGCCGCCCTCCAGCTCTGGCTCCTCCTGTCGAGGCGCCGTGGTGGATGGGGGGGCGGGTAATGGCCGCTGCTCCAGCTCCTTCCGCATGGCCGCCGTAAAGGTCTCGGCGGACATCCTCTCCTGCGTAGCGCGGGTGAGGAAGCGGCGCAGTCGGCCCGGCAGGGCGGAGGCATCGCCGATGGGGCAGGCGTAGTGGTGGGAGAAGAACGATGCCACCATGTACAGCCCACAGTCCTCACTGCCGCGAGCCTGTCTCGCGCAGTATCCGTTGGGGATAGCAAGGCGTGGCCACATCGCCTGCAGACCCCGACGCAAGTCGCGTTGTACAGGGTCCGACGGGGCGGAATCAAAGACCGTGAGCGCGTAGGTGCGCTTACCCTCGGCCCGTGTCAGCACCCCCGCAATCCAGTGGTGCCGAATAAAAAGGGGAAAGTAAAGGACCCCGTGCTTCCGCACCGAGTCCTGAATGCGCGCGATGTGCTGCTGAGTTAGGTTAGGCAACGTGTCGCACGGTAGTGCTTTCCCTGGTGGGAGGTAGCGCTGAAGAATCGCGTCCAGTTCCCTGTTGGACGTCTTCCCCGCGCGCAAGTCCCCACCCCACAGTTCCTCTGTGGAGGGCCGGCCCTTCTTCAGGACGCTGTCTTCGTCCCGGCAAGGCCTTCTCAGTTTTTTGTACTTGGGTCGGCCTTGTCCCGTACCGCGCTGGCCGGCTCGTTGGGCTCCACCCCACCGCCATGCCACATGATCTGCGGTGGCGGCTGGCGCGCCCCTCGGCTGCGGTACCCCCCGCTCTTCCGTGCGGGCTGCTGCGGCGGTTCTCGTGGCTAGCTCTGCCGCTGCGAGTGCTTGGCGTACGCCTCCATCTGCTTCTGGAGCTGGTCCATCTGTTGCTCCAGCGCTGTGTAGTCGGCTGCCGCCATCTGCTGTCCGTCCGGACCGTAAATGGGTGCGTAGCCTCCCCCAAGGATGATCAGTGGCTTTGTTGCCCGGAACAACTTCGCCGCTTCGCTGTCCATGTCCGACGGCTGGTCGCCCCCTCCTTGTAGCCCTGTCGCTGTACTCTCGAGCAGGCGATAGTTCTCCTGGTCCAGTTCCCTTGTCGGGAACAGCGGGTATTCCAGACGCAAGATGCGCTCGGCATACGTGTCGGCGAAGTCCCCGTAGAGGCGCTTTGCCAGGTGCCAGTTGTGGTAGACCGTTTGCTGGTAGGATGGGGCATGTACCATCAGGTGGGTGAGTTCCAGTGTGGCCTTATCCCGGTCTCCCGAGAAGATGGTGTATGCTGCCAGCATCGTTTCCACCGGGGTCAGCGAACGGGATCGTGCCCGGACGATAAAGCTCTGTCGAATCCGCTCTTCCGTCTCGTCCTCGTCGATCTCCTTCAGTATCCTGGTCCGTGCGCGTTCCACCTGTCGCATGGGGACCTTCCAGGGATAGATTTTACACTCGGAGTCGAACCCGATGGTGCTCACAATCCGTCCCTGGTCGCCCGCGCTCCCCTCGGTGACTGCTCTCTCCATCACCTCCATCAGCACACTCGCCCTGGCACGAAACGTTTCCTCGTCGACGGCCCCCATCTCCCTGAGGCGTCCCAGGTTCTCGATGCATTGCCGCACCTCTTCTGCCTTCGTAGGTTTATAGTCCAAGGACATGGTTCACAGTGATGGTTGGATGTAGGGGTCAATGCAGATCGTTTTTTCCCCCGAAACTATTGTGTGAAAGGTGATGGTGGCGTGGAGGGCGAGAGTGCTTTGCTGCTTCACCAGGTATCCACCGTTTGCGTGCAGAGCACTCATGCGTGTGCAGGAAAGACGGTGGGAAACGCAGGGGGAGAGGTAGAGTCACCATCCCGCACACAAGGTGGCGTCCACGCGTGTCCGGTGCCGTGCAGCCTGGTCGGCGAGCCGGGCCTCCGGTTCACCTCCGCCCCATCTGGCGGGGCAAAAAACGCATCGAGCTCTGTTGTCCGATTAGTTGTCGCCCGGTACATTTGGCGACCCGCTTTAACCTGAAGCAGCTGGGCTCCCCTGGTGCCAACCACGCCTTCCCGCCACGAACGCCCCGGGCATGGAGACGCATTGGCGCAGAAGCCTATGACTGAGGAAGTGTCAATGCAGGGGATCTGTTTGGTAGGTGGGCTACTCCTTGGATTGGGCTCGTCAAGGAGCCATTTCCCCCATCTGCAGCTCTTAAATATTGGCCGTTGCCGTGCCGGTGGGTCGCGGATTTCTTGAGCGCCGGCGGCGCCCACTAGGAGGACCCCGCGGCCCAGCCACCACGCGGAAAGCCGCGAGCAGCTTTCCGGCGGCCCCTAAATAATCGTAGGCTCCCGCCGGGACTTTCTCGTAACAGAAGGCCGGCGGCGCTGCCTTTTTATGCCCTCCCGACACACCCCACCTTCCCAGAACGCAAGAGTTTGGCCCCGGCCATGCCACAGACTTTTCATGAATGGCCAAAGCCCGCCACAGACCCCATTTTGTTGGGGGGCAGAGGGCCTGGCCTTTGGTAAAATAACGGGGGGCTGCTGGTTGCTTCCCCCTTCCCGGGCTTTTTTTTGGAGGGGGCTTATCGCCTTTGTAATCTTTAAGAAGCCCCCAGGCGAGATACAGGGCGCCACCCGACATGCTTCGAAACTTGGCGTAATGTTTGAGGTTCTAGCCATCATTCAAAAACGTTCTTCCCGCCCTAGGGGCCCCCATGCAGGGTCTTGTTTTTTTTTCCCTTTGGGGTTAGGGGGACCTGGTCTCTTCTGGCGTGGGGCGCCCGCAGGCACCACCTCTGCCTTTTTTTGCCGGGCAGGGGCTGGCAATCGCGGGCGCCCCGAACCCGAAAGCGGCACAGATGCTAACCAGTATCGTTTCTTCAAATCCCGAACCCCACGGTGTTTTTTTGGGATGTTTTCTGTCAAAGCCAAAGGCTGGGGCGGCGGCGCGGGGCAGGGTTAAACAGGCGAGCGCGCCGGCTACGCCTAAATGCAGGCGGAAAAGCCCGGGGATGGCGAAAAGCGCACGAGCGACCATGGAGTCCGGAAGGAAACGCGTTCTCTTCACACAATTCCTTTGATCGCGAACGCGACTCTCGCACAAGCAAAAGGTGACCATCAGGGCGGGTTTTTCTTTCCGCAGCACCATGGCCGCGCGCCCCCGGGTTTTTCCACCAGGCCGTCGGCCAAATGCCGCAAGGGAAAGGGAAGGGCCTGATGCCTTTTCCATGCTGTATAGGCAAGATCTCCCTTTTTAAAGTGTTGGATTGGGAAATATCTGTGCCCGTTTTCATGCGCACATTTTACTTTTTAGGCGTACTGAGTAAACTACCCTTAGGGATCTTTTTTCAACCCACATTTTGCACAGCGCACGGCCGGGTGGTTTTCTAGCCTCTCGTTTTCTCTAAGCGAAAACGGGCGGACGGAAAAATGCCGCGTGGTGCGTGTTAAATAAAGTCAGCTAGGCTGCGGGGAAAAACAAAGTTGAACCGCGCACCGGGCACATAAAGTATGTGCCCTAGGATAATGCCAACTCCAGCGTGATGCTTGTGCTTATTTTTAACAAAATACAGAGTTCTTCGTTGACCAAAGTCCCAGTAACGTTTTTCCGGCTACAGATACTAAACAAAAGGTATGGCCAAAGCGGAAAGCCCGTAAAACGGCTACATGGGGCCATGGTTAAAGCAAAGGCGCGGCGCAATCCACCTCGCGAATGTGTGGGTTTCGTAGGGAGGGCGTGCGTTGGGTTTGGGGCCGATTAGTCAAAGCGCGCTGTGTTTACCCCTCTGGCCATTCTTCTCTTAGAGGGATGTGGTGTTCTTTTGGTGTCGCCATTTCGGTTAGCCGTGTTGCGCATTAGGGCACGGGGGGGGCGCCTCTCACAACAAAAAGTGCTTTTTTACACAGCATACAGGGTTGTGGCGTGGGCATGCTTCCGCAAACCCTTTGGTAGGGCAAAAGAGTTGCGCTGGCCCTGGGGATGGTGGCGCCGGGGCTTCGGTGTTCTTTCGGAGGGGCTGGGGTCTGGAATGAAGAGAAACGAGCGGGCGGCGGCGAAGAGGGCCCGTTCCGTAAGAAAAAATATGCGCCCCCTGAACCCACTCTCTGTGGGCGGCTAAAACGTTATGTGAAAAGTAAGTATCTGGGGCCACATCGTCCGAATGGGATTGTGTGTCTGTGTGCTTCCTGGGGATTTGATGCCCCAAAATGGCCTGAGGACCCGTGCCCTACAAGACGACCTGCTTTCCCTCGCGGATAAAAACGCGGCCAGCGCTGGGCGCCCCCATTCGCCCACCGGGGGTCCTAACGGGAACTTTTTTCCCTAGCATCCATGGGCTGCGCAAAAGGGAATACAAAGCCAGAAAAACATGGTTGGCGTCATAATTCCTGCATCTGTGACCCTGTCTCGCTCCCTTTCTGTCCAAAAGGGAGGCTTTATGGAAGGTGTCACGGCGTGGTCGGGTCGGGTCGGGCGGTTGGGGGGGGGCAGGGGCCTCGCGGCTTTCGCCAAAGGCGGGTTCCCCGCTGGTGTTGCGTCTTGGTGGGCTGGGGCTGCGCGCGTGCTGGCGCCGCCTGTGTGGTGGGCGCCGTTTTCGCACGGCGCAGGTTCGCCCTCGTCCTGCCGCTGGCGCCGGCTTCCGCGGGGGCGCGGGGGCTGGGCGGCTTCGGGGGCTCGAAAGGAGGGGGAAGCCCGGCGCCCCACCAAAAGGGGCGGGCGGCCAATGGCAGCCGCGGCAGCAAGGCCCGTAGGCAACCGGCCAGGGTTATGGTGGTGGGTTTCCGCTGGCGTTTTGTTCTGGGTTCCCTTGGGTTTTTTTGTTTCGCGCGGCAGGGCCGGCTTGGGGCGTGGGGTCCCGGGCAGCGGCGCGCCCCCTCAACCCCGCCGGTTAAGAAAATCAAAAAAAAGAGAACCCCAAATTTCGCAAAATTGTGCAGCAGCCCCCCGCTTCAAAATTTAGGCGGATAGTGTGAAAAAGGTTTTCTTCTTGGCGTGCGGCACCTGCGGATTTAGAAGGCCTAAGGGGGAATGCCCGTTTGAAGTTTACAACATGCAGGGTGGGCTTGGGGTGGGTGGAAAGAAACAGGGCTATTTTCGTTTCTGTCCACATGGAAACCTTAATGCGCCGCCTTCTCTGCGCCTGAAAAAATGGCTGCGCTGGCGCCGCTGGGTCACAGTACAAGGAGTTTTGGCAAGGCGACCTGCGGCGCCTGCAAAATGGCAACGGCAGAAACCGCACGCACACCCCGTCGGGCACAAGGGTGAAATTCGCTTCTTTTTGGTCCCCCCTTAGGCGGCGATGGATGCCTACGGGGAAAGAAGCAGGGGGCCAAGAATCTATCTTTCAGCCCCCCCAAACACATTAATTAGAGGACCTCGCGCTCGCTGTTTTTCTAGTCCCCAAAGCGGCGTTGCGCCAAGCTTCCCCTTAGCCCCTTTGAAAAGTGATGGCCGCGGGACGGAACCGCCCCGACCTGAAACTTTGAGCGCCCGGCAAGAAAGCCGGCACCGGGGACGGTAAGGGAGTACCCGTGCTTCGCAGAGACGGCGCCCACCATATAGATGGCGCCAACACGCGCGCTGCCCCAGGCCACCCCGATGCGGCGCCAGCCGCGATACGCCCGCCCCCCCATCACACCGCGGGAGTTTGCCGGTGCTATTGCTGGCGGCGGTGAGGCGCTGGCAAGGGGGATGGCGCTTGTCGGGTCCGCTGCGGAGTTGGTACGGCACCCCGCTGTCATGCAATTGTGCCCCCGCGTTTTGGGGTCGTCCGGCGGGGTTGCCCCCATATTGTGGATTCGGCGAGATCGCCTAGGAAGCGCTTAGGAAGCATTAAAGGTTTATCGAATGGTGAGGGAGATGAGTTGAAGGCCACTGATGACTACGGTTACGGGGTGGTGGTAGTGTTGTGCGGAATTCACGCGAAGTGGAGTACGCACGCTCGGCTGTTGGGTGGAGAAGAATGCGGCCTCACAGATGAGGTGCCAGTCAGCTACTGAGAAGACGCACGCGTCGGGGTCGGGAGGGGGACACTGTGGATTCTCCAGTCTGGTTGTGGCTCGTGTAAGTTGAGTTTGGGGTCGGTGTTTACTTCGCCAAAGGGTGCAAGGAAACATAAGGAAATGCCCAGTAGAAGGCGCCAGACCTAACGTACACCTTATGTGATCACACTGTTGGTTTTCTCACGTATCGGGATACTTGTGCTTTTGTATCGCAACTGCCTCTGTGAGTGAGAGGGAAGGGGTGCGGCTGAAAAAGCTCTACTGCTGAAGATGTGAATACGAGGGATAGCGGCACGTGTAGGTCGTTTTCTTATAAGGATCTTAGAACCCTGGCATGAGGATTTTTTGTCGCAGATGTTATCCTGTAACCCCAAGTGGTCGATCAGTCAGAGCTGAATTTGCCTGCGTTTGTTTTCAGAGTTGCAGGTTTATTTCACGTGGAATCAAGAACTGTAGCGGTTCTACAGTGATTGAAAAAAGTGAGAATGATAAGTACGCTCTAATACGCGCGAAGTCGGTTTCCCCAATTTCGAAAGTCATTGACCGCTGCGACTGAAACGATTGCTTTCTCTCCCATTAATGAAGCCAACTTTTTTTTAGTCGCAATATTTCAAAGCAAGTTTCTGGTTCTTCAGGCAGCATTACGCTAGCTAATTTCAGTGTCTACCGCTATGAAAACGACGTGCCGAACCAAATTTCAAGGTATCCTGGAATAGTGATGCGCATCTCAGTCAATTGTGGTTTCATGCTCGTACCCTCGGGAAGAGCATTCTGCTTAATGAGAATCCGGAAGCATGAATTATGCAGTCGAGCTCTATTCGCCATGCGGTAGGCCTTGTGCTTCACAGAAGGTCAAGAGCGGTGTAGATACCATGCTTTTTTTGAATTTCAGCGTTGGTGCAAAAGAGTTCAGTGAGGTTATCAGAATGTATTTTGTGCGCGTTGAGAACTGTGCCGGACATTGTTCTTTCTATGATACGAATTCCTAACCGCAATCTACAACCTTAACCCCTCTCTTCTTGCGCTGCTGTTTTAGGCCCGGAAGAACTGCCAACAATACATAGAGTAGTATCGAATAATAATATGAGGATGCGTTCTCTTCGGAGGGGCTGCTGCTATGGCGTCTTGGTCTGCCTGTTTCTGCTCTCAGCTCCCACCTACTGCAGGAGAAAGCTAACGGAGGTTCACCGGATTATTGCAGTGGGCGACGTTCACGGTGATGTCGATAGTTTTCTGAAAGCTCTCCGTATTGCAAATCTGGTCGAGGAGAGCGCAACGGGTGCGGCAGATGTGCTGGAGAATCCACCGCGTTGGAAGCACTCCACAAATGAAGCAAATGGGACGACCGTGAGAACGACGCTAATTCAAGTAGGCGATTTGATAGATCGCGGTGATCAGGACTTGCAGGTTCTGAATGTCGCCATTTCTCTTCAGGAGCAAGCAGCTCAATCGGGATTGAAAGACAAGGTTGTGCTGCTCATTGGAAATCACGAGCTTTTGAATCTCCAAGGACATTATCATTACGTTAACAGGAAGAGTTATGGTGGGTTTATGAGCGAAGCACTTCGCGCAGAAGGAATGAAGCCTACAGGCGCTTTTGGCAAGTACATTGTTGAAAATTTCAAGGTCGCGCACATGGATGAAGGAGTTTTGTTTCTTCACGCTGGGATCGAGACGAGAATGAAGATCAAGGACGTTGAGGCGCTCAACGCTGAAGTCCGTGAGGCTTTGCATCAAGGCGTGTCCAGGCATTCATACCTAGGAAGCAGCGGGCCTCTCTGGACTAGAAAAATGATTAGGGAAAGCATGAGAAACAAATGTGCAGACGTGAGGGCGGCGCTGAAGCAGCTTAACGCAACGCGTGTTGTCGTTGGTCACACGCCACAGGAATCAGGTAACATTGGGCAATATTGCGATGGGCAGGTGCTTGCAATTGATGTGGGCATGAGTCGTTGGATGTATGGAGAGGTCGCAGTGCTAGAGCTTGTATTTTTCAAGTACACCGACAGCATTACTGGGGCTAGCTCTGTTAACCTCGTGATCAGCGAGCTGCGCGAGGGTGTTTCGGGCCTTCTCCACACAGACGCTGAGGAGGGAAACGGCCTCGATGCAGCCGGAGGTGGCGACTCTGCTGAGGAGAATGATATTGTCGATGACTTATAGTTATACCATTCCAATAATCATCCTTTGAAAATCAACAAGCCCGCTTTTCGCAAGATTTTTTCTAATGCCACCTCTCAGCTTCTGCCTCTCTGCTCTTTCAAGGTTTGCACCAATGCTATGGCAAATGCGAAAAGTCTCTGAAAAAGCGCATATCAGTCTTCTGAATCTTTGAGAATTCACTGGAAACATCTTTATCGGGCGGAAACGAAGGCACTTGTTGGCCCCAATCGGTGCTGAAGTTCAGTCATGCTGTTGCCCCAAGTTCACGCTTGCACCCTTTTTCTTCCCCACAAAAAGAATCTTTTTCTCAAGTTATATAGGCCATCTACGAATGCATCCCGGCAGGGAATACAAAGGCGATCGCTTTCGCAGGCGCGCATATCACAGCCAACGAGATGGCATCGCTGGGCGATGGAATAGCGAACAGCAACTGGAAAGGCCAGGTGGCGATGGCAACCACCGAAGCGGCACAGGACAGGGCACTCCTTTCAACAGTGAACGAGACGTACAAGTGAATATTAATTTCGCGGGATATCAGGCAAGTCGAGCAGAGGTCGGCCCGATGCCGCCACTGGGAGACGTGAGGGGGTCCAACGGCCCCACAGTGGACAAAAACGATATTTCAACGTGGCGGAGAAAAGACTTCCACGAGTTTGTCAAAGCCTTCGTCGAGGATAAAGACTCCAACGAGCTTTTGTTTCCCTCGACCCTGACACCCGCCCAGCGAAACATTGTACATCGAATCGCAATGACATTTAATCTTGATCACAAATCTAGCGGCGAGGGTGCTGACCGCGCGCTAAAATTAACAAAAATTGGCGCAGCGATCGATGCACTCAGACGACAGCAAGAAGCTGCCGAAAGCGGGGTTCGTATCAAGACTATCGATGGGTATCAGGGGGCGCAACACCTCGAGCACGACCACCTTTCCGAAAGTGATATTATCTCACTCGTGGAACGACTCAAGCCGCACAAAAGCAGCATGACAACAGAGATTAAGGGCGTCGCGAATGCGGCACCCTCGGAGAGAAAGCGCTTCCACGTGCGTCAGGGAGGCCTTGCTGCGGCACCTAAACTTAGCCGACCCATTGACCGCGCTCCGCTGAATCAGTTTCGTATGTCGTTGCCAGCATACCGGCACGCGGCACAGATAATTCAAGCGGTTCAGGAGAATTCTGTGGTTGTCATAAGTGGCGACACTGGCTGCGGCAAAACCACGCAGATTCCGCAGATGCTCTACGACGCTGGAATTTTCGACAGGCACCATGACGTCATCTGTACGCAGCCTCGTCGAATCAGCGCACTCTCAGTGGCACAGCGCGTTGCGGCGGAGCGAGGTGAGGCCTCTGGAGACAGCTGCGGATACGTCATTCGTTTCGAGAACATGACGAGTGCGAACACGCGGATTATTTACCAAACTACGGGTATTCTGCTGCGCCGCCTCCACTCCGAGCCGGAGCTGAAGGGTGTCGCATGCGTCATTGTCGATGAGGTGCATGAGCGCGATGTAGAGACAGACTTTTGTCTGCTGTTATTGCGCGATCGACTGCGCGCACAAGAGGAGCATCCAGGAAGATACCCACTCCAGCTCAAGCTCGTAGTGATGTCAGCGACGGTGCAGGTCGACGCGCTTGTGTCGTACTTTTCTGGCTACAACGGCGGTCGCAATATCCCACTCATTACAATCCCTGGAACACTGTTTCCTGTGAAGGAGTTTTTCTTGGAAGACGTCTTGCGCAAAGTCGGCGCCCCGGCATCCGCTGCACCCGCGATGAGACTCGTTGCAAATCGGAAGCGAGAGACGCAGCGGGACGCCGGTGCGCCAGAGGCGGTGGGGAATGCGGTGTTGTACGAACAGCTGAAGTCGGTGGTCTTCGATACCTTTGACCGGGATGTAGAGGGGCTTGTTCCGTACGACCTTGTGTGCACTTTGATTAAGAAGATTCACGACGAGTCTCGCTCTCGTGCAGAGAGCATTCTGGTCTTTCTGCCTGGATGGGCGGCGATTTCCTCGATTGCCAATCGACTCAAGCGTTCACAGTTTGCGAGGGAGCTCTCTATCCTGATGCTGCACTCCAGCCTCACGACGGCGGAACAGCAGCGCGTTTTCGATCGGCCGCCGAAACACTACCGCAAAGTTGTGCTCGCCAGTAGCATTGCTGAGACAAGTATCACTATCGACGATATTGTCTACGTAATCGACAGCGGCCTCATGAAGGGGACGTCATACGACCCTATTGGTAACACCAGCGCCCTCAAGGCGACGCTTATCGGCAAGGCAAACGGGGTGCAGCGGCGAGGCCGTGCCGGGCGCTGCCAGCCTGGCGTGTGCTATCATCTGCTTCCCAAGGCGGTGTACGAAGACTTGCCTGGATTTCTCCCACCCGAAATCGTTCGATGCCCTCTCGAGGAGGTGTGCTTACAACTGAAGGCCATCGAGTCGAGCCAAAAGTGTGCGCACGTACTATCACGGGCGATGAATGCGCCGCCCACGGAGGCGGTAGAGCACGCAGTGCAATTTTTGACGGATATGGGTGCGTTTACTGCTGAGGAAATGATGACCAACCTGGGCAGGGCTCTGGCAGAGCTCCCTACGCACCCACTGTTGGGCAAGATGCTCTTTACAGCTGCCTGCTTTGGCGTCTTAGACACTGTCGCAACGATTGCGGCCGGTCTTTCGGTGAAGACGCCGTTCATTCGCCCGCAGGCCTTTGAGAGGAATGCCGCTAAAGAGAACCTGCTTCGCATGGACAACGGCCTTCTGTCGGACCACTTTTGCGTGGTAACGCTGCTCACAGAGTGGATTCGCAGCGGCCGAAGTTGGCAGTACGCGACTTCCCACTTTGCCGACAACAACACACTGCGCTCGCTGGAGCGAACGAAGCAGCAGTTCATCAGGCTGGTGCTCCACTCGTCGTTTGCGAAAGGGATCGCGTCCCCGGAGACTCACTTGTCGCGGTACGCAAGCAACAAGGGGCTGGTGAGGCTCGTTCTCCTCTGGTCTCTGTACCCGCGCCTCGCCACCATTGAATACCGTGCCAACCGGGACAGGCACAACCCTCAGGTGTTCTGCTGGGACAACAAGGCTGCTGTTTTCTCTACCAATTCGGTGCTGGCGTTCTACAAGCGCAAAGACTTTTGTGGTAACTCCTTTGTTGTATACTACGATCGCATGAGTCTTGAGGCGATGCTGAGCATTTTTGACGCAACAGCGGTGTCCCCGATTGACGTTGTGCTGTGCTTGCGCCAGCTGACTGTGCGGCCACTGCTTGATGTGCCAGCACTATTCTTGCAGGACACTGAGAGCAAGCTGGCGCCACCGGTGTACCTAGATGTGGATAACTTGCCAGGCAAGGAGAAGTACGCGGCGATGTTTTTCGATGGCGACAAGAAGTTGTACGTGGCCCCGAAGAAGCTGGCCAGCGTTCTTCAGACCTCGCGGGAGTGCTTAGATTTCTTCCTCGCCACGTGCATCAAAAGCGTGCGCGCCAAGAAGTTCCCAGACGCCCTGGTGCGTGTTTTGGCACAGATTGTGGGATACCCCATCACTGGCATCGATACGCCTGCCTCCACCGTTGCTGGGCCAGTGCACATGGATCCTGCTATTCAACGAATGCAGCCGGCCGGCGAGCATATACCCGCGTTTGCCCGCCGCCAAGTGCAGGGTGACGTGGACTCGGATGTCTCTGAAGACGAGGCACCGTTCTTTGGAGATGACGACGACGACGCATACCTGCATGAGTTGACCGCAGCCCAAAAGGCGTCAGTGACGGTTGCCTATGGTGACTTGGCGGTGTTCCGCTACGACGGTGCGGCAGAGCTCTTGTGCGCAGCCAAGAAAGCGGAAAACTTGTCATCTCTGCAGGAAGAGAAAGCAGAAGGAGGAGGGGTGAAGGCCGTTGGCGACAATGAGGAAAACGATGAGGATGGGGATGAGGACGAAGAGATCATCGTTGCCAACCTGAACCTGGCGGAGATGCCAGTTCCGCAAAAAGCGTGAGCGGCTCTCGAATGGACGGCTGCCTCTTTACGCTTTCCAGTTGTGAAGGCATCGTAATGATGGGCGGATGCACTGATGCTGATGCCAATGCTGTTCCCCCTCGTTGCGCCGATTCCGCCAGTTGTTTGTTCTCTTTAGGAAGACTCTGTAGCTCCTTTTTTTTCCCGCTCGATCGGTATACTTTTACAAAGGGAATGCACGTGCGATCTTGACCTTCGCATCGTGGACGTAAACACATGATCTCTCATTTTGATGTTTGCTCGCTTCTGTTGTCGCGCTGTTGTCTTCATGTGCAACCATTTCATAAGAAGAGTAGCTAAACGCTAGAAGAGGCCCTCGCAGCAGGCGTGAGCATTCACCCCCCTCCCCAATCGGACAGGAGGTGGAGCCCTCTGCGCACCGCTCCTCATTAATCTGCTTCGATGAGAAAAACGGCAAGGGCAGTCCGCGTTCTTGATAGGATGATGAGTAACGGATCATAGAGAGCTCCGCATAGTTTTGGGGCAACGTGTCTGCTCTTCTCGGTTCTTGCTGGTAGATAAAGAGGTAGCAGCCCCACGTCTCACAGGTGGATGAGCCAGTGAACGCGGCTATGCAGGTAGCAAGGAGCATTGCGGATTTGTCCGATGCGCTGCGGGGCGACAAGCGACTCAGCGCAGCGCTGATGTGGACGAAGCAGTGGAGGCAGCAGCCAAGAGACGCTGTTTGTGAGAAGAACAGAGAACTCTTGCCACTAAAGTGGCTTCTTCACTTCTTCTTCCTCTTTTCTGCGTAACGTTTGCGCGTGACATTGAGGGACTCTTGCGGGCATGCGGTGCAGGTACCCAGAAGCGCTTACTAAATCACCTCGGCCCACGGTCAGCAGGCAGATTACTTGCCATCTGGTAAGCCTCCATCAAGCTGCCAGTATGCTGTGCGTGAGGAAGATAGTGTTCATCGACAGGGCCGAGCCAGAGACTCTGTGGAGCAGCCACTTGAAGAAGCAATGGTGCTACGGTGACCTCATCGCCGTCCGCGTGCACGATTCTAACGAAAAGGTGCTTGGATCAACAATCCCCGCTCTCTTTACCCCAACGTCAGAGGCAGGGCACCCTACAGTGTGTGTTTCCTGGATCGACGAAGACCCGGTGGAGGAGCCGATGGAAGCTCAGACAGCGCCTGCGGCATCGCTGGCGGGCGGCTCACGTGACGAGGTCTCAGCCAACGAAAGCGAGCCAGTAGAGGCTACCGCGTCTACAGTGACGCCGGTGAGTACGATGGATGACTGCGCCCAGCATGCCAGTCCCTCAGGTGGTGTGGCCGCAGGCGCTGAGCTGTCTCCGACTTCGAATCCGCCACAGCCCGAACTTGCTGCCGGGGGAGCGGCTGGGGGTGATCGCACTGTTACTTCAGACAAGCCGTCCGCTGTTGCTTCGAAAACCGCTACAGGTGCGACAGCAGGTCCGGCAGTGTTACTGTCCTCGTCGGCGGCGCTGGCAGGCTCCCTGTGGAGCGAGGGGCCCACCGGGGAGGTCAGTGGCGATGCGCGTGTCTCGGCACCTGTGGCCCCGGTCGCACGCAAGCCCAGTTTCAGCGGCTGCACGCCGATCAGCATCTCTGGCGCACCAAAAGGCGAGCTCCACTTTCAAGTCATTACGGCGCTTGGCGCGAAGGTGGCCGTAGCAGAGGCGAATGTGCACTCGATCTTAAAGGATGACGCGTCAGAGTCACCCAACGTTCAGCACTACGCTGTGCTCATCACCTCAGTCAACGCAAATGCGGAGGGTGCAAGCGCGATCTACGCGGTGCTGGAGTTCAGCGTCGTCATTGGGACAAGGGATATCGCTAAGGTGGCTTCGCTTGCCGCCAGCGCCTCGTCCGCTCCGATGCCCACGCCGCTCCTTGCCGGTAGCTCTTGCGCCTTTTCCACCCACACCTTCTACTTCCCCTCCCAGTTTCTCGATGGGAAGGGCGTCTACGTTGTAACGAATGTGTTGTGCGTGGAGAGCTGCACGAACAACTCCGTAAGCTTGGAGGTCGCCTTGCCGGAAGGCTTGAGACGGATGCATGTATTGCCACAGAAGAAAGCAGTCCTCCAGAAGCGCGGCGACCGTGCCTACTTCACGTGCACCTGGGCTGTGCTTAGCCCGTACGTGGACACCGCTAGCGGCAAGAACGGCGACTCGAAGTCTGCGTCGCCTGGGTTTCACGTTTTGATTCGGGAAGGTAATGAAAACAGGGCGCCTGTCGATATCGAGCTGGTTGGTGAGCTTCCGCCAGCAAAGGCAGAAGGCGTGGGCCCTTATGTGTTTTTTGTGAATCACGCCAAAATCACTAACACCTCTTGTAATGCTGGTGATATGGGCGTCTTGATGGACATTTTACCCATCTCGCTCGTCACTCGTGCGGGCGCGTAGGCGGCTACTGCGGTGCGGAGACCGGCAGTCGGTGCGGCAGCCTTTTCACGTACCACATTGCCGACTTTAGACGACGTCTCCATGGCCATTCTCTTGCATAGCGCTCTCTCAGAAGCGCTCCACGAAAGGCATTGGGCGATGAAGACGGCTTTCTCTCTGTTCTTTATACTTATCAGCTCATCAAAGGTTGCACTTTTTCCCCTTCCCATCAAGGACGCAGGTGTGCCCTGTGCACCCAATTTATGCCTTCTGCGGGCAAGAGCGGAGGTGGCAAGGGGGTGGCCGGCAGGTGGGAGGACGAGACACAGACACACATACAGATGCATGGCATGCTCAACCCCTTGCTTCTTCCTCCTGCGCCCACGTTCCATATACCATTACGGATTTTTTTTTTCTTGTTGGCTCTCAGTAGCTGTCCGCTAAGGTTTCCCCACTGCATCGAACTCTGCTTTAGAGGTGAGCCGCTCTGCCGTGGCGGAGTCTCAGGAGTTCTTATGGTGACGAATGTCCTTCCTCTTCTCTCCCTTTGCGACTCTCTGGTCCAGCCCTCACGACGCGGGGGCACAATAGCATGACAGCGGGGTGCCGTACCAACTCCGCAGCGGACCCGACAAGCGCCATCCCCCTTGCCAGCGCCTCACCGCCGCCAGCAATAGCACCGGCAAACTCCCGCGGTGTGATGGGGGGGGCGGGCGTATCGCGGCTGGCGCCGCATCGGGGTGGTCTGGGGCAGCGCGCGTGTTGGCGCCATCTATATGGTGGGCGCCGTCTCTGCGAAGCACGGGTACTCCCTTACCCTGTCCCCGGTGCCGGCTTCTGCGGGGAGCCGGGGGCGCTGCGGGAAACGTGGCGGACGGCGGGTGGCGCGGCGGGACCGGGACATTGCCGCCGGGAACCTCAAGCGACGCCCTCAGCCCCGCGGTGGGCAAGCGACGGTCCAGGGGTTGCGGTGAGTCGGGCGTCTCTTATAAACGAGTATTGGCACACTGAAACACCATCGGCAGTTTAGCGTATCGCGCGCGTTGATGCTCGAAGCTGTCTTACTCTTCCCCCGTATATGGGTCTGCCATGTCGGTACTTTTTTCGAAGCGAGATGGCCTGCGCAACGCTACGGCCAGCTTCTTCCACCGATTCAACCAGTTGACCAGTCGACGCTTCGAGCGCCGACGAAGAGGACGGGTATCACAGAGACGATAAGGGATGAGCGCCTCTGGCGCCCCCGTGCATGCTGCCAAGGACGCATCCGCTCTTCTTGGCGATGGCCGAGACTCTGCTTTTGTTTCACGCGCTTTTCATTATATCGACTTTATCTTCTTGCCAGCAGGCGAGTGGGCAGATGCTTCGCTGCCGCGCCTCCTCCGCGGCTACTCGTCTGGTGCTCTGCTGCCTCCACCCGTCTCTCCCTCTCTCTTCTCTTCTGTGCCTCTTCTCCTGACTCTACCCACTCACACCGGCGCACATACGGTCCGTCTGTTTCCCCTTCTCTTTTGCTGTCTTGTGGTGCGCAGGGTATTGGATTGTGCATAATGGTCAAGTCCCACTACATCCGCGCCGGTCGCCTGGTGCGCATCCTGCGCGGCCCCCGCCAGGACCGCGTCGGTGTGATCGTCGACATTGTCGACGCGAACCGCGTGCTGGTGGAGAACCCGGAGGACGCGAAGATGTGGCGGCACGTGCAGAATCTGAAGAACGTGGAGCCGCTGAAGTACTGCGTGAGCGTTAGCCGCAACTGCAGCACGAAGGCGCTCAAGGACGCGTTGGGCTCGTCGAAGGCGCTGGAGAAGTACGCGAAGACGCGCACTGCTGTGCGCGTGGAGGCGAAGAAGGCGTGCGCTGCGTCGACGGACTTCGAGCGCTACCAGCTGCGCGTTGCGCGCCGCTCTCGCGCGTACTGGGCGCGCAAGGTGTTCGACGCGAAGGACGCGAAGGAGCCTGTGTCGTGGCACAAGGTTGCGCTGAAGAGGATGCAGAAGAAGGCCGCGAAGATGGACTCGACCGAGGGCGCGAGGAAGCGCATGCAGAAGGCGATCGCTGCGCGCAAGGCGAAGAAGTGAGGCCGTACTCCACCCCACCCCCGACTCTTCATATTTCTGTGATTTCGCTTCATTTACTGCGGAGCGGTCTGCTGTCAGATCGCTGTCGTGTCGTTTCTTTAGTTCGCTTTCATCTGAAGAAAAAGAAACGTGAATGGCTGAGGGACGACTGAGCTCATCACCAAAGACTAGGCGAGCAGTGCGTATCTGCACTTTGCATGGTCGAAGAGTGAATGCAAGTGCTCTTCGCTCGGCGCATTTGTTGTGGGCATGTGCTGTGGTGAGTCTCAATCGATTGCCCGATGCCCTCCCCCCATCCCCCTATGTACACGTGGAAGCTGGCGTTGTAGTCCCCCTCTACCTCAGCTATGGCCTCTAGAGACGCCAGGCCCATGTTGCATTGGCAACTTCATAGTGGGAAGAGCGGTCAGGTCGACATGCGTGAGCTGACGGTTCTTTCTAGAATATTTTCCTCTCTTCTTTGCTCGTTTCTCTTTGCACCGTACAGGCGTCTCCGAACCAAGAGCCGTACTGCCACCGCGGCGTGTCTGAGTCTTTCACGCGCGCACACAGACACACATACACTCTCACTGCATCGCGGAAAGCAGAGGAAAAATGATTCTCATCGGTCTCACGGGAGGAATTGCTTGCGGCAAGTCATCTGCGTCGCGTATGCTGGAGGAAGAGTTTCACATCGAAGTCATCGATGCAGATCGTGTCGTTCGTGATCTACAGGCCCCGAATGCTGCGTGTACTCGACGTATTGCAGCGCGGTGGCCCCTCTGTGTGAATCCAAAGACTGGGGAACTGAATCGAGCGGAATTAGGAAAGGTCATCTTCAGCGATGCAGAAGCTCGGCGGGAACTGGGGCAGATAATGAACCCCGCCATCTTCAAGGCCATTCTGAGACGCGTTGCCGCCGCGTGGTGGCGTGACCTTTGGCGCAGCGGCGCTGCCTCGTCGCCATCCATCGTGGTGTTGGACGCGCCTACCTTGTTCGAAACCAAGGCGCTAACTTACTTGATCAGTGCCTCTGTTGTGGTGAGTTGCTCAGAGGCGCGTCAGATCGAGAGACTGCGTAGCCGTAACGGTTTTTCGAAAGAGGAGGCGCTGCAGCGCATTCGCAGTCAGATGTCCCTCGAGACAAAGCGTCGGCTTGCTGACTATATCATTGAGAATGACTCTGCAGAAGACTTCGAAGCACTCCGCGGATCTCTACGCGCGTGCGTTTCGTGGATGTCGCGCCAGTCGGACAAGCGGCTGACGTGCATCTTTGGCACGGTGGCTGCTGCTGCGGCAGCTGCTGTGGGCTACGCCGGCTATCGAATGTTGTTAGCGTGAGCGGTGGGGCTTGTTGTTTTGCTTTGCCTGCACAAAGGCGCCCACCCCCGTCTCGGGTGAGACGTTTCAGTTGCCATCAAGGGGACGACTCTGGTCTTCGTTGGACGGGGCCGGGAGTAGAGTCGCTGCCTTTATATGGTTGGATGCTCTCTCTTTCACACACACAAACACACGCGCGCATGAAAGGAGGCAACAATCGGCTCACTGACACGTATGACGCACTCCTTTCTCGCTGCTTGATAGGAGCGAAGCGCAGTCTTCTCGTCGCATCACTGATTTGAGGCTGTGCTGACCGTGTGCCACACACTTCTCCGTGCCGTGAATGTCCCGCTGCGGAAGATGGACAAGTCAGGTGATGGCGCCGTATGGACCATCATTTGGCGTATGAAGGGACCCCCTTTTTTGTTCTTTCGAAAACTTTTGTTTCTCGACGCTGCTCTCTGCACAATCATCTTTGCTTAACGGCGCCACGGTGAGGATGTGTGTGCGCGTGCGTGCACATGCGTTCCTCTTTACACCCTGCGCTCTTCACGCCAGGATAACTTCGTCTTGCCGATCACACCGCCACTTGAAGCATTGCCATACACACGTAAGGGTGTCTCTGTAGGCCTTAAACAAAGAAAAGGCCCCCTTTGTTGTTGTGTCTCACCCCCCTTTATTCTGCTGCGAAAAGCTGAAACGATTCTTCCCGTTGCTGCGCCGCGGGATGCCGTCCGTTGAGTGGCCGGTGAGTCGGGTCCGCCAGGAGTTCGTCGACTACTTCAAGAAACAGGCACACACGTTTGTGCCTGGCAGCCCTGTCTGCCCACATGATGACCCAACGCTGCTGTTCATCAATGCTGGAATGAATCAGTTCAAGGCGCTCTTTTTGGGCACCGCGGACCCCAACACCGACTTTGGCCGTCTGAAGCGCGCGGCCAATTCGCAGATGTGCATTCGAGCTGGCGGGAAACACAACGACTTGGATGATGTGGGGCGCGACACGTACCACCACACCTTTTTCGAGATGCTAGGCTCATGGTCCTTTGGCGACTATTTCAAGAGGGAGGCCATTCAGTGGGCCTGGGAGCTGCTGACGGAGGTGTACAAGCTGCCAAAGGACCAGCTCTACGTGACCTACTTTGAGGGCGACGAAAAGAACGGCCTGGGCCCGGATTTGGAGTCGAAGGAGCTGTGGGGGCAGTTTCTACCAGAGCGTCAGATCATCCCAGGCAACGCCAAGGACAACTTTTGGGAGATGGGTGACACCGGCCCGTGCGGCCCATGCTCGGAGGTTCACTTTGATCGCATCGGTGGCCGAAACGCTGCTGACCTGGTCAACAAGGATGATCCGATGGTGGTGGAGATTTGGAATCTGGTGTTCATGCAGTTCGAGCGTCGCGCCGATGGGCTCCTTACCCCGCTGCCACAGAAGCACATCGATACCGGTATGGGTCTGGAGCGCATCACTTCTATTCTCCAGGGCGTCAAGTCCAACTACGACACAGATGCGTGGATACCCATCTTTGAGGCCATCCAGGCCGTTACTGGATACCCCAAGTCATACGTGGAGATCGGCAACGACCCCGACAGTGACGCCTTGGTGGCCTACCGCGTCGTTGCCGACCATATTCGCTGCCTGACGGCTGCCGTGGGCGACGGTGTCATGCCCGACTCTGTCGGCCGCGGCTTCGTGCTGCGCCGCATTATCCGCCGAGCTGTGCGCTACGGTGTGCAGTTCCTTGGTGCCAAGCCCGGCTTCTTTACGCAGCTTGTGGACAGCGTGTGCACCTCCTTGGGGCCGTTCTTCCCACACCTGAAGGACCCCCGAAATATTCAGCGCATCAAGGCGGTACTGACCGACGAGGAGCAGTCGTTTGCCAAGACGTGGGAGATGGGGCTGAAGCATTTCAACCATGCCGTGGACGAGTGTCGGGCAAAACATTCCAAGATCATTAGCGGCACCGATGCCTTTGTGCTGCACGACCGGTACGGCTTTCCAGTGGATCTGACATGCCTGCTGGCTGAGAAAGATGGCATGACGGTGGATCTGGAGGGCTTCAATGCGGAGATGAAGGTGAGCCAGGTTAGCTCGAGTCGTGTGGCGGCCGCCAAAACCTTCATCGACGCGTATCAGCTCGACGAACTCAAGACACGTGCTATTCCGCTGACCGATGACGCGGCGAAGTACGTCTGGGAGGACACCACCGGCGACGTACTCGCGATCTTTGACAAGAAGAACAGCAAGTTTATCTCTCTTCTCGAGCCTGGCAACGATCTTGGCGCCGAGGAGGTCGGCATAATCCTGAACACCACAAACTTTTATGCCGAGTCTGGCGGCCAGGTGTACGACACCGGTTGCCTGGTTGCGGCTAGCGATTGTGTGTTCGAGGTGAAGAAGGTGCACAACGTGGCTGGCTATGTGGTGCACGTGGGCAACCTCAGCGCGGACTCCACCTCCCCGATTCCCTCGTCTGCGGTGGTGCAGATGCAGGTAGACTATGAGCGCCGCCTACCGATCGCGGCAAACCACACCTCCACGCACGAGCTGAACTGGGTGCTGCGCCGTGTACTGGAAGGTAAACCGGATAACTTTATGGAGGTGCAGCAGAAAGGCTCCCTCGTGACGAATGAGATGCTCCGCTTCGATTTCAGCTATAGCACCAAGTTGTCGAACGAGGACCTTGTGCGTGTGGAGCAGCTGCTGAACGAGAAGATCCAGGCGGGGCTGCTCGTCTACCGCGAGGAGGTGCCTCTGCGGGCTGCAAGCAAGATCAATGGCCTTCGCCAGATGTTTGGCGAGAAGTACCCTGACCCCGTGAGCGTCATCTCCATCGGCGCTCCAGTCAACGAGATGCTGGCGAACCCCGAGAAGGAGGAGTGGCGCGATTACGCCGTTGAGTTCTGCGGCGGTACGCACCTCAAGAATCTCAAGGAGGCCGAAAGGGCGGTAATAATCTCAGAGGAGGCCCTCATGAAGGGTGTGCGCCGCCTGGTAGTGGTCACCAAGGCGGAGGCTGACAAGGCCATTAGGGCAGGGGCTGAGCTGAAAAGGCAGTATGATGAGCTGGTGAGCCGGGAGGCAACGGCGGCCAACGTGAAGGCGTTGTCAGTGCTGAACAAGAAGGTGGGCGACAGCGCTGTTCCACTTGTGCTCAAGAACGAGATGCGGGACAACATCGACGCGGCCATTAAGCAGATGAACGCGTTCCTCAAGTCGCAGGCTGCGGAGGCGAAGGAGAAGGCGGCAGAGGCGGGTAAGGCCCTCGGCGCGTCGTACGACGCCGTCGCCGCGCCATTCCTCGTTCACCAAGTGAACGCATTCGGCGCTGAGCGTGAGGCACTGCAGGCGTTTTCCGACGGCTTTTTCAGCACCGTGAGCGGACCGGTCGGCGTCTTCCTCATCGGCAGCGATGACGAGAAGGCGCTCGCTCTTGTGTCTATGCCAGCCGCTTTTGTAGAGAAGAAGATGAGCGCCGTCACGTGGGCCAAGTCCTCCATTGGCAAGGGTGGCGGTAAGCCCAACGCCGCTCAGTCTGGTCTCCCTGCCAAGGACGTCGCTGCAGCTGTGGCAAAGGCCACGGCGGAGGCAGAGAAGATGAAGGCGTCTCTGTAGAGTGACACTGCCCCTCCCCTTGACCACGGCGCTAAGTAAGTGCTGACGCCGCTCATGAGGCCGCGGCAGTCCTCGAGACCAGTGTGCTGGGGAGACGTGGGCCGTGGCTGGGGCGTCAGCCGGCCTCGACGACTCATTTCTCCTTTCCTCTCCGGTGCCGCTTTTCTGCAGTCGTGCATGTCGGCAGCGAAGGATAGGGGAGGGGCAGCTTCCGCTCTCTACTCTCCGGCTCGAAGAGGTGGTGACGGCGAAGCGAGGCAGAGAACCTTTTCGACTTGTGCGCCGCCTTTAATATCTTTAGTTGTCGTTGCCTCCCCTTGAGTTGGCCGCGAAATGGCGAGGAAACGCCGCCCGCGTCCACAAATACTAACTTTTGTGCTGTGTTTGCGCCGAATCTTTTGTTTTTTTTTTTCCGTCTTTGCCGGTACTCGGTATGCGGGCGAGGGGTGTGGGTCCAGAGAGCGCGTGTGAATATAACCGACTGGCCACGTTACACTGCAGTAGGCGCTACTCTCTTGAGCCTATCTGTTTCTCTATATGTGCCGGTCAGTGAGGGCGCTGAGGTACGACGGGGGGGCTGAGGCTTCTCTGTCTTCCTGTAACCCCTCCCCCTCCCCCTGCCACACTAATCTCTCCTCTTCCCTCTCTCTCGCCCGCATACCATTCTCTGTTTTTGCGCAGTCTTGCACCGCTGCCTGTCTCTCCAGGCTCCCGCTTCTCTCGTCACTGTTTCAGTTGTGATGCCCATGACAGCTTCGGGGCGCTCTCTCCCTTCCATTTAGTCACTCGCGCGACTTCTTCTCCTCGGTCTCTTGTCCATCACCAGCACGAACGGAGGCGGGCCATGCGTGTGCGTGTGTGGGAGAGCAGATGAGCTGTTCGGCTTGGGTGCTGAGGCATGTCCCTTGTCCCCTTAGCGCACCGTTTTTGTCGCCCTTCTCGGTCAATCTTTCTACCCATGCGGCGGATTGCTCTTGCCCCCTCTCTCTCGAAAGCCTTCCCTAAAGCGATTGAATCGAGAAGACGAGCGTGAAGTACAAATTCACCGACACCCACGTACCTAAAACAAGTAAAAAGTGCACCAGGTGCGGGATGCCTCAACGTAAGCGTGTGCATGGGTGAGGGAAGGCGTCCATATATATATATATATATATATATGCGGGTGTGGGGCGGCTTGATGCCCTGAGAATTCCGTAAGAAGCAGCATTTACAAGAAGTACAAACAAAGGGGAGCCAACACGCAGACACACATAGAAGCGCACAGGGAGAGGCGAGCCTTGCCTTCTAACAGCAAAGCGGTGGGGCAGTGACAAAACTGTACATGTGTGCAGCACTGCCAGCAGGAAGGAGTCGGTGGATGGGTAAGGACGCACGCGCACGGTCTGCGGTAAGCCTCATATGCCGTCTCCAACTCAGGCCCTTCCTCACTCCTCTTCTTGCTCCCTCTGGTGCGGCGTCATGTGCCGTGACGCACAGGCTTGTGATGTGATGCAGGCATCACATTGCGCCGAGCTCCTCCTCCTTCCCTACAGGTCTGATGCTTTCCTTTTGAGATACCGCACTGGTGGACTCAGGTGGCCCAGGACTGTTCTTGTGCGCTGTACAGCTGCCGCCAAGAAGGGGGAGACACCTCACCGTGTGTGTGTGTATGCCCCTTCGTAGTCCCACTTGCCGCCTTGCGGGCTTCTTTACAACCGCTAAGTGCTTTCATGTGACTTTCTCTCCCTCTTTTTTCTTTGCGAACGGGGTCCCCCTTTTCTCTCTCGATGGAGCGCACGTACCGTGTGACGGATGTCGCACTTGATTGCTTCTCCTCTCGCTGCGTCGCTTCCCGTTTCCGCTCTGTGTTGATGGGGAAGCGAAGAAAGGGTGCACGAAGCTTATCTTGTTAATAGGGGCACCAGTACTGTGTCATCAGCCTCGATTCTGTGAAGAGAGGAGGGGGAAAGGACGTCGACCCACCGCCCTTACCACCACTCCAAATACACACCTCCGTCTAGGGTGCAGGTTTACCCAAGCAAGTACACAGAAGCCAACACACGCAGTGTTCCATCGCTCACTAATTCAACGCGCCACGTTCTTGTCCGGCAACATCACCTGCTCTGCTTTCATCTTTTCTCTTTGCTTTCCAGGGTATCTGTGCGCTGTCCCTGTCTGCCTTTTCCTCGCCCTGTGTGTCTATCACACCACCCTCCCAAGCGAGTTCGTTGAGTCTCTGGCCGGTGCTGTGCGTGTTTCCCCACTCTCAGAGGAGAAGCGTGCGTGCATCACCAGTCCACGCACCACTCGTTCACGTGCGCGGTGCCGGATGCCATATCTTCTACAAAAGGGGTGGGTGGGAGCACAACAGCAGAGAAAACAAAAAGGACACGGTCTTTCTTGCACACTGCCGCTTTCGCTCTAACGCTCAGTGGAGGAGGACGGCGCACGCGAAATTGCGGCGCTGCGGCTGCAGGCAATAGAACCCTAGTCTTTTTCCTTGTAGGGTGGGCTCTTGGGCGCCACCACACTACGCACCTACGCGTACGACCAAACGATTAGTCACTGCACTGCTCCCTTTTTTTCTGAGCCCTCCAGACTGATCCTTTGGGACTGATTGCGCGGTAGGACAGAGGCGCCAGGGCTTAGTGGGGCAATTATATTGCCCTTGCGGTGCTATGACTGTATCCACGCCCTCCGCCTCGAGGGCCGCGGCTGCGCTGCCTGGCACCCTCGATAGCGTGGCTGCATCACATACTTCAGAGACGGGGAAGGAAACGTTCAAGCTGCTGGTGCGGCGTCTCGTTCTGGTTGATACAGCCGAGGACAGCGCGCAGTGGTCCTCGCGGGCGAAGCAGCAGTGGGGTGGCGGCAAGCCCCTCTTCATCTCCATCAGCAACAAGTTCAAGGAACACGGCAGCACCTCGCCGCAGAAACTATTGTTTGGTAATCCTCGGCATTCCCAGCAGCGGTCGTGGAGCGGGATCGAATGGCGAGAGGACAACAGTATATCAGTCCCACTAGGGGATGACCCCGTGCTGATGATTGAGGTATGCGTGCTCCGGCATGGCAAGAAAAGCGTACTGGGGCTCGGCATTATGAACACCCAGTCGATGTTGGCGGAAAGCCGCCAGTACACCAAGTTCACCGTTCATGTGCTGCCTACGCACACCTCCATCGACGCCTCCGCGGTGCACGCGGTGGCAGAGGTGGAGATTCACAGTAGTCTACTTCACGAGTCACCCGACTTCAACTTCACACCGCTCGAGTACAACTACGGCACCGTACGTGTGTCCACTGTTGACTTTTATTACCCGTCCTTCTTGCTCACAGGGACGGGTGAGTATATCGTGTCCAACGTGCTGTGCGCGATGAACATGACAGAGTTCAGCTCTCTTGCCATGCAACTAGTTCCGTTGCGGTCGGCGGCGAACTACATTGCCACAGAGCCCTCGCAAGTCATCACGGTGCGGCCACAGCAGCGCGTGTACTTCAGTGCGACCTGGAACCTGCATAGCCACGCTTGCATGAAGACGCTGGAACTGCAGCTCACGGTGAACGGCTCACAGAAGCCGTCAGCGCCGGTTCTCATCAAGGTGCATAATCAGGTCCCCCAGACATCAAGCAACACAGACCTGCCCTTCCACTATTGGGTAAACATGACGTGTATCACAAATCGACAGATGCTGCCGTCGCAGGAGTTACCCCTTATCCACGCTGTTCTTCCAGTGTACCGTTTCATCAGTCGTAGCGCCCCTATCGACCAAACCGAAGGCATGATTGTCGCCTTCGACAAGGACAAGGGCGAGCATGTGCTAGTTCGAGCCAACGGCGTGCCAGTGACAATGGGAAAAGTGTACGGCAGTGGTTCGTACCAGCGGCAGCCGCAATCGCAGCAGAGGCTGCGTTCGCAGAAGGCGGGCACCGGCGTCTCCGCGCTCAGCAGGCTGGAAAATATCGATCTCGACCCCATCAGCGACGTGACATCTCAGTTTGGCTTTGACGCGAACGCCTCCTTCGTCGTGCGCGACAATGCCGTCAGCAACCCCTTCCCGTCGCGCGGACCGCTTCTGAATCTCTCGCAGAAGACCTGCTTGTGCACCATCGCTCTCGGGCTGATTCGCGGGTTTCCCATGGTTTATGAGCCCACCACCGGCCTGTCGCCATCCTTCCAAGTCAGTGTGACGCTGCTGGACCAGCGCGGCTGGCAGATCGTGCATGGCGAAACCCTCCCTAGCTATCACAGCGCCAGCGGCAGCCTGCGATGGGCGGAGCAGCTGGTGCTGAGGAAGTGGCCAGGCGCGACGTCCCAGCAGTTTGTTCGCCTCAACCTGACTGAGGTGCGGCCCCGCGACGGAGACGAGACGCCAATCGGTGCCGGGCTCATTTCGCTCCCTAGTATGCAACGCCTATACACGCAGAACCCACTGAGCGTGGCCTTCTATGTGTACGAGACGTACTCCTTGTACGATCAGCTGAACTCATCGTCCCTGTTAATGAAAGACGTCAACGTGATCTTCTCAGAGCTGAGCTGACAATGGCGGCGGTCTACGTCGCCGTGAAGAGTGACTGTTTTCTCTTTGCGCTTTGGCATTTCCTTTCCTTCACTCCCCTTTCTCGTTTTGCCTGAGGTTTACCACCGCGGAATCCCATCAACCATCGACATGATTCTTTCTTTACGTCGCCTCCTCCACGAACGCGTGAGCCCTCATGCAACACTGCGGCGAGCTGGCTCTACATTAGCGCGCACGGTGGTGCGTTTGCGTCTTGCCAGCAGGCGAGTGGGCAGATGCTTCGCTGCCGCGCCTCCTCCGCGGCTACTCGTCTGGTGCTCTGCTGCCTCCACCCGTCTCTCCCTCTCTCTTCTCTTCTGTGCCTCTTCTCCTGACTCTACCCACTCACACCGGCGCACATACGGTCCGTCTGTTTCCCCTTCTCTTTTGCTGTCTTGTGGTGCGCAGGGTATTGGATTGTGCATAATGGTCAAGTCCCACTACATCCGCGCCGGTCGCCTGGTGCGCATCCTGCGCGGCCCCCGCCAGGACCGCGTCGGTGTGATCGTCGACATTGTCGACGCGAACCGCGTGCTGGTGGAGAACCCGGAGGACGCGAAGATGTGGCGGCACGTGCAGAATCTGAAGAACGTGGAGCCGCTGAAGTACTGCGTGAGCGTTAGCCGCAACTGCAGCACGAAGGCGCTCAAGGACGCGTTGGGCTCGTCGAAGGCGCTGGAGAAGTACGCGAAGACGCGCACTGCTGTGCGCGTGGAGGCGAAGAAGGCGTGCGCTGCGTCGACGGACTTCGAGCGCTACCAGCTGCGCGTTGCGCGCCGCTCTCGCGCGTACTGGGCGCGCAAGGTGTTCGACGCGAAGGACGCGAAGGAGCCTGTGTCGTGGCACAAGGTTGCGCTGAAGAGGATGCAGAAGAAGGCCGCGAAGATGGACTCGACCGAGGGCGCGAGGAAGCGCATGCAGAAGGCGATCGCTGCGCGCAAGGCGAAGAAGTGAGGCCGTACTCCACCCCACCCCCGACTCTTCATATTTCTGTGATTTCGCTTCATTTACTGCAAACAGACAGAGGAAAACGTTGCCGACGAAGTCGACGGGCTGATGTGCTCGCGTAAGAGCAGCCCGGCACACGACTGGCACACGCTGGCGTGGGAAAGGGAGTGCGACCCGGCCAACGGCAGCAGACGACGGTCGTGCCAGCCGGGCGGAGCGGAGACACTCTTGGTGGCTGTGCGGCGCTGTAGCGCAACGGCCTGGGCGGTAACGAGCGAGTCCTTCGGTGGTGAGCTGAGCGAAATCCTTCACTCACCTTGTTCTACGCCATTACTTTCTCGCTCGCAGCGGCATGCGTTTGCATTGACGCCGCCCGTTTCACCTTTGCTCCTCCTCCTGTTGGTGCAGCCATGTTGAGACTACTCGCTCTCCTCTTTCACCTCCCTCTCCATCCTCGTTGATTTTGACGTCCACCGCTTTGGCCGCGGCTATACCGGGCCAGACGCCAACACACTACTCAACACCGGCATTAGTAAGCGGAACGAAGAAACGCGCAGTCACAGGAAGAAAAGCTAAAGGGAAGAATACGGAGGAGGAGGAGGCAAGTAGAGCGTGCAGGACGTCCACCGCTCCCTCCCTTCCTCCCCCCACCCGCGACTCGTCTAGTATCCTCTGCCCCTATACTCTTCAGGCTCATGCGGATGGTACAGGGGTGCACTTACGGACCGAAAAGCGGGCACAAGACGAATCTCCCTACTTCTTTGTACGCATAGCGCGGAGCGACCCACCAGCGGTGTCTCCTCTCTCTTTTTATATCCCTTTATTTCCGGCTCCCGTTGCTCGTTCTTTTGTGTGCATGAGCGTTACATCACCACCCCTGGAAGAGGACTGAACATACACACGCACAGGAACGCATTACAGAGGAGCCCTCGCAGTCTGTTTCCCCCTTTTTTGTACTCGGTCTTTCTTCCGTACGTCCTCTTCCTTGATTCGTCCCTCCTCTTCCCTCAGCGCTACTGTATCTGTTTGCTGTTATTCTCGATTCCCCCCTCTCTTCTTCCTCTCACCTCTCTCGCCCCATCACTCTCAGCGACGTCTCTCCCCTCCTGCGGCTTCCATTTTTCATTGGCTGCTGTTTCGCCCGCCCTTCTCTGAAGCCACCACCACTTACCTCTCCGCCCCCCTTCCCCCATTTCCAAACGCTTCACGTTTCGCTGCCTCAGCCCACACGCGGTCGCTCTGCCCTGCTTTCGTGTACGCCTACGTGTGTGTGTGTGTGCGACTGCGACACGTGGGACGAATAGAAGGTGTGAGGGCCGCAATCAGCTGCATATAACACACTACGAAGCCGCACGAAGTTGAAGGGGCAGGTGCCCAGCCGAACACGCGACTAATCCGAAAAAAAAACAGAAAGGAAGGAGAGGGTGCGAGTGCAGTGTGCTGGGGGTACGTGCGAGTTACATTGGAGTCTTTCCGTGCGCGTGCAAACACATCTCCCATTTTTGCTTACTGCCTATTTCGTCCTGGCGCTCCCCACACTCTCTCTCCTCCTCTCACACACACGCACACCTCGACGATTGCCCCCCTCTTCGCCCTCAGCATTTCATCCACGTCTCGAATCCGCTACTTTTTCTGTTTTGTGGCCGCTGTCACGTTTCTTTTTTTTTGTTTCGCTTCTTCGATCTTTCGGTGTCTGTGTGTGAAAGTGCCCTGCCGTGACAGCGCGTGCAGTTCCTCCGCAGTCTGTCTCGACTCTACCCAACTGCAGCCCTTTTAAAAATTGCCTCTTTTTTTGGTTATGCGCAGGCGTCCCCTTTGGCCCTTCCGCAATCCCCCTCAACGAGCGCCAGTGAGGAAGGAAGGCTGTCTCCGTGGCATCACACGCCTCCTGCCACGTGCTCGCGGTAAGGCATCAGACGTCGCAGCGGGTATACACGCTCACAGACATTTATCCCCACCCCAGGGGAGCCTCAGTTTTTCGAAGAGCCGGGTACACGGACGTAGAGGTGGCCTCACCTGCGATGGAGGCAGGATATAGAAACCTGCACCCCCCTCTTTCTCTCCCTCCCTCCCTCCCTCTCTCTCTTCACCCGCACCTCTTGCGCCCATTGTGGCGTATTTGTGTACTTCTTGTGTTCCTCTCTCTACGTGTCCCTTTTTTTTGGGCCCTATTCGGGTGTTGCAGCGCGCTCGTGATTGGGTGGCGAGCTTTCTTCCACGCCATCACCTCTCTCACACACAGCGGAAGGCAGTCTCTTGGCGCGCTCCCTACACTCGCACCTCCAACAGGGCACCAGCCGAAGACGGGCAAAACGGTTGTGTGCGTGTGCAGGGGTGCGGGGAGACGCGAGTCGGTATCTGCTGCGCAAACATAATTTTCAGACGCAAAGCTCATAAAAAGCAACCGGTGAGGACTCACCTCCCCGTCCTTTCCTCTACCCGCGCTCCGCGCATCGACAGAGAGCAGTACCATCGAGGGAGGTTCTCGCCCCTTTGTCGCTCGTAAATCTGTCCGTGCTCGTAGTGGCATATCTCTTGTATGTTTTTTGTTTTTCTTTCAGCCCTGCTGAAGCGGAGGCTTCCATATCACCACGCTGTGTCTCTTACGTATAGTTTTTCTGTTTCTTCTCTCTTTCCTCCCTGTCCATCTCCCTCCCTCCCTCCCTCCCCCCTCTCTCCTCTCCTCCTTTGTGTGTGTCCGTGTGTTCGTGTATGTGCAAGCGCCATCTGCTTTCTTCTTGTGTTGCTCTGCGCCCGCGCATTTGAGGGTTACTCTTCGTTCTTCTGGAGGCAACGTCACACTCCGACACTCTTTGACGTTTCCTTCGGCGGCTCACCCTTTGTTTTCTTCGCCTCGCCGTGTACGTCGGTAACAAATAATGACGGATCATGCACTGCTAGCTGGCACGGCGCCAAATGCGCTTGAGCAGCCGGCAGGCGCCGGGCTGGAGCCCCGTCATGCCACCCCGGCACGCAGCTACTATAATTTGGCTGGCTCGTACTCCGTGCTCGGCTTTGCCGGCAGAAAAACGCTTCCAGAGCCGGTGCCCCCAGACGCATACTGCACAGTCCAGAGGCCGATGGAGTGCCTCTCTCGCCCACCTCGTCTACTGGCAGCGAAGCCTTTGGCAGATGCGGCAGAGCTGTTGCACGTGCCGGTACCTGTGCACCCCACTGACACCCCACTCGTGCTGCCAGCGTTTTCTCCCAGCGAGGGGACTCGCAGACCTGTGACCACCTGCGCACATTCGCCTTTTCGCACTGTCGCCATGAATGACTCAACACTTGTTGTCGAGTCGGCTGTGGCAGAGGGAAAGGCGAAGCCGGCCCTCCATCCACCAGCGCGGAATGTGCGTGTGCGGCCTGCAGCCGAGATAATAGCGTCGCCGTTTGCCGCGAACTGCGCATGCGTTGAGCAGCTGCCCCAGTGCGGGCAGACAGTACTACCGACGCGTCGGCTGCGGAATCGCCACGCCTCACAGACCAGGACCCCACCCAAGTCCAACAAAGCAAGCAGCTCGGCGACGCTGTGGAGTGAAGCCTCGCTGGAGGAGAATATGCTTGCCTTCTTCGGTTCGCAGGATGGCGCAATGGGCTTGGCAGCGAGCCTGTCTCTGGGAGCCGACCACAATGCCCCCGCCTGCAAGGATTCGTCTTGGGCCGCCGTCGATACGGCACACAGCAGCCTATGCGGTCTTTCCATTAGCGACTGCATTTTTTCTGCCGAGACGACTGTGACGGACAAGTCCTCGGCCAGCAGCGCTTTCCGCGGCCGCGTCATTGACCCGCAGGCGGCCCTAAGTTTTCATAGAGACGGAGCCCGGCGCCATCGGGGGGTGCCGAAGGCTGGCAGCGACGCAGAGTTTCGGTGAGCGGTGGCCAAGCTGGGGCGTTTTCTGCGCATCTGGGCTCCCGACTTTGGGAAGGTGCGCCTGGGTTGTACGCCCCCTTCTCCCCGCCTGCACGCGCGCGTGCTCCTTCGTTTTGCTTGGCGTGAAAGCCTGCCGCGCAGCAATCACGCTTCCGTGAAAGGGGTGTAAACGCTGTCTCTAAGGGACGCATGCGCCAACGAGGAGCTCGTACCATATTTGCGGATCGCTCTTCCGTGGCGCTCCTCCTCTCGCTGTCTTCTCTCGGTTTCCCATACCTTTGCGCCATCGCCGCATGTGCCGAGTCGTGTGTGCCCGCGGTGCACTCGCATCCGTGCCCATACCTCCCCCCTACCTAGTATATGGAGCGAGTTTTTGTGGACACGTGTGCCCATATATATATATATAGTATGTGTATTCCCCTTGAGCTGCCTTCATCCGAGACGGCACGCTCCTGCACCCTCCCCCCTGTCCGTATCACACTTGGATTCGATTCGGCGGATTTTTCTTTTTTTCTCCTCTTTTTCGCTTCTCTCTTTGCATTTTTGTCCGGCAGGTTAACAGTAGGAGACCCTCAGTCACGTCGAGGCAAGCGGGAGGGGAGGAGGAGGGGCCGCCCTGCCCCTCTCCCTCCCTTTCTTCCTCTCCTTGCATTGTCTCTATCTTTCCTCGTGGGCTCTTCGCATCCCCTCCAAAGAGAGAAGAAACGCAGGAGAGAGAGGCGACAACAGAAGCAGTCGCACCCAACGAAAAGAGTGCGCGCCCGGCTAGGCTTCCTCTCTCCTTGTGCCCCTTTTCTTCTGCTCAGCTTTACAGTGCCCCCTCCCTCTTTCTTCCCACCCCTCTCTCCCTCACACACACACACACATTCCTCCTCTACTGTTTGGTCTTTCCCCGAGGTATCGTTGACAGCTCTTCCGTTTCTTCGCCCCTTTTTCATGTTCGCCATCATCCCTGCATATGCTTATCCGCAGGTGTGCGCTTTTCAGTTTCCTGCAAGGACTGTCCCACCCTATCAGTCTCTATGGCATCTTTTAGGGGACGCTTTTCTCGTCAATTCTATACATCAGCAAAAGGGTTTCGTGATGGGCTGCTGCTGTTCGGTCGGTGCGCGTTTACGCTTCTGTAACGGCTGCACTGAAGGTTTCTGTCTTGTGTCTTATGCGCACATTTTTTGTACTTTTTTTTCATGTGCCTCGATATGTTTCTTGCCGCGGTTCTCTGCGTCTGCTCCGCTCGCCGAATACATAAGTGTAGCATCTCTTAGTAGGCACACCCCACCCTTCTTCCTGTTCTTGGCCGTGCACGGGCTCCGCCCTTTCCCTCTTCCTCTCTCTATGCCTCCCTCCTGCCCTCTCTTGTACTATGTAGGTGACCGGCGCTCCTTATAAACGTCCCTTTTTTCTCTCTTCTTCTCCGCGTCTCTCTCCTTTGTTGCTCTTTCTATCTTGCTTCCCTTTGTCGCTTGGTGCTTCTTCGCTGTGGTCCAGTGAAGAGGTGGGTGCGTGAGCCCTTCGTGCGAGTCGCTCGAGCCCGTCGCCTGTAGCCCTGTGGAAGTGCCCCTTCCCTCTACCTGTGTGCCTGTGTCCACCCCCTTCCCTCCTCCTTCCTCTCCCCCCTCTCTCATTTACAATCATATTTTTTTTTGTGTGCCTTTCCTTTTTGGCGTACTTCCGGTGAAGGAGCGTTTTTCTTTAGCCATCACTGCGCTTGTGCGCGTATTCGCCTTTGCTTTCCCCATTTAACACTGTTACCCGCCGTGTTCTTCCTTCGTCGTCACTTCAACAGTCGCCCACGGCGACGTGGACAGACTCATGATCGCATTCTCAGGACTCACTCCTGTCCTTTCTTCACCGTCTCGACTTCACTCACGTAAGAAGAAAAGGCGATGTCCTATTCCGCTCCCCTTTTCAATTAGGACTTTCTGTTTCCTCTTTCCCATCTTTGTCTTC
The DNA here is from genome assembly GCF_017916325.1 of Leishmania martiniquensis. Lineage (NCBI taxonomy): Eukaryota > Euglenozoa > Kinetoplastea > Trypanosomatida > Trypanosomatidae > Leishmania > Leishmania martiniquensis. The sequence goes on from NC_090157.1 coordinate 663,198, forward strand.
CCTCTCTCCATGCTCCACATGCGCTTTGTGTCGTCGTGTTCTTCCCCCATGTGCACATGCTTTTCCCATATCTGCTCTCTTTCTCGTGAAGAAAAAATGCATTGGCCTGCCATCTCTGACGCATGCGTGGTGGTGCGGAGAGGAGCGTAAACGATGTCTTTATGTGCATATACATACACATCTGCACATAAACGTGTACATTTCTCTCTGTCTTTCTGTGTGTCTTTGTGTGGCTGCTGCTGCTGAAGAAACGAAACGCAAAAAAAATGAAACGGACTGTGCGGGGTCTCTCTGCCCCCCCTTCTCTACTCCATCGGCGTGCCCGTCTTGTTTTCTTGTTTCGTCCGTTTCCCGCCTTACCTCAAGTGAGTAATGTTTCCTCTTTTTTTGTGTTGGTCTCTCTCTCTGTGTTTATGTGTGGCCTCCCCCCATTTTCCGCCGATGGCGTTTTCGCCCCCTCCCCCTTCTCTCTTTTTTTGCCGAGTTTTTTTTTTCGCGCTGAGTCGCCACCCCTTTCCTGTTCGACTCTTTCTCACCTCTTTCTTGTGCGTGTACACCTGACCATTGTGCCTCCGTTGCGTATGTGCTTTCGGGTTAGAGTAGCTGCTTCCTCGCCTTCACACCTCTCCATACCTCTCTCCCTCTGTCCAGAGCTCCTCTGCAGCTCTGACCAGCCCTATACATGGACTCCCGCAGGAGGCCTTTCCCCGTTTCAGCTGTGGATGGGCGGGCGCAGAGAGCAAAGCGGGTGTGATAGTGTGGGCGAGGAGGGAAAGGGTGAGGCGGTGCACCGAAGAGAGCTGTAAATATTCGATAATCCCAAGGCTGAGGGGGAGCGACGCGGTGAGGCATTGGCAACAGGAATTTGGTGCGCACTTGGGCCGAGAGAGGGGACGTCGGAGGTCAAGGGTGCCTGCCCCTGTAAACACGCCCTGGCCTCTACCGCCAGCCACTTTTACTGTACATTCCACCCTATCCCGTCTTTTTTTGTCACTTCCACCTTTTTTAACTTTCCCTTTTCACTCTCTCCTCTGGCTCATTGGCTTTGGATTGACGTCCTCCCCTCCCCCCGCCTTCCCGCGCGTTGAGTATCTTTATCCGGCGGGCCGCCATTTTATTTTCGAAACTCGCCTTCTCGCTGTTCGACTCTCGTCGCATCATTCTGCGGTCGGCGCTGGCTTGGCTTCACTTGGTTTCCTCGCAAATTTCGAAGCCGTATCAATGCGCGACTGACCGTAAGTCTCTTTTTGATGCTTCCATGTCGGCCCCCCTCCATAGACCGCCTCTCTCCGTCGTGGATCGCCTATTGCGTTCCCACTCTGCGGGGGAGCGCCTTATTGCGTCTCGCTCGTGACTACTTCAGCCGCTTCCTTTGACACGCCACTGTCCGGGGTCAGCTGCGCTGTGCATGAAGCGCGTGCTTACACATCGCGCATACGCGGCGGCAGTAGTGAAGGTGGCAGCCCCGGAGGGAAGAAACCTGGGCCTGTGGTGGCTGCAAGGTGACTGACGCGCCTTCCGCCACCCTCTCCCTTTCCTTCCGCTTACCTCCGGCCGAGACGATGGTCCCTTTTGAGCGAGCACTCCAAGGCGCCATTGCAGCAAGCAAGCGAGCAAACAGGTTCAGCCATGTAAAAGCAAAGCAAAGGTGCTCGTCAAGAGGTGCGCATCCACAAACGAATGTGCGTGTATTTACAAGCAGAAGCGAACTCGGCCAACGTCAAGACGAACGCGATAGGCGCATGCACGCCTCTTCTCTACGCGCCCGCTACGCAGACACCTACGCGGATAAGGCGTTGCCCCCCCTCTTCCGTTCACCCGACAACTAATGCCTGCACATGAGCACGTGCATTCTCGGATTGGAGGGGGGGTGAGACGTTTTTCTTTGTTTTTGATTGTGACTGCCTCCATTTGACGACGCCAAAGCACTCGCCGTAAAAGTGAGCGCGTGCGTCTCTGTGGAGGCAAATTGGTGTATTTTTTTTTGTGCTCGCGAGATGCGCAAGAGAGTGGCGCGAATTGTCGCTCACACGCAGAGCCGCCAAAGAAAATCCAACCCAATTCCATCCAATTCCATCCAAAGCAAAAGTGAATGCGCCCATTTGATCCCACATTTTTTTCTTGTCTTCCCCTATTTTCTCTCCATCACTTCTGTGTGCATGTATTTGTGTAGTACTTCTCTGCTCACCGCGGCCCCCCCTTCCCCTTAGTGCTGGGGCGCACCTCAGTCCGTGAAGTCGGAGACCAGGACCACCACACCGTGTTCTGGGGGAGCCGAGCAACCCCTCTTTCTCCCGACGATGCCCAATCACCCTTGCTTGGTGACAGGGCCAATGTCTTTGGGCGTGGGAAGGCCACCGCCATCAATCGCTTCGGATGGTGGCGCTCAGGTCGTGGATGGTGTTGGGTCGCGGCGACCGGCGACGGCGCGCACCTTAGTCACCATGCATAAATGATAAATGGAGTCTCGACAGGACACAGGAGCATGTTGTGCAGCCCTTGATAGCACCTAACATAAAGCGCTTTCTTTTTTTCACGCAACTTTACGTGCACGAATGGCGCCCCTGCTGTCGCCTTCGTTGACCGTCGAGCGACGGCCACTGGTCGAAGTCCGGCGTGTGAAGGGCGAGCGCCCCCTGCTGCACTGTTTTCACAGCTCCAGCAGCTTTTCGATCCGCTCCGCCTCTCTCGTACGCAGATGTGAGAAAACGGGTGGCCGCTGCGGAAGTAGGCGAGCCTCCGTGGGACGAGAAGGGCACTGCATCGCCGTACGGTGAGGCGGGCGAAGGATGTGTACGGCGGCGACTCGTCAGGGGCACGCACCCAAGCCGAGGGTGATGGTGTGGGTGGTGGGGCGCTTTCCCGCTTGCCTCTCTCTCTTGACAAGACGTCTGATTTTCTCTCGCTACTGTTTCCGTTTCGCTCTTGGCTCTCGCGGCGCGGCGAGCTTTTGCCCCTCCTCCCCCTCTCTCTCTGCTCCATCGATACCAAACACGGGAAGGTGCGCTGCCCCCTCCCCCATCCTCTTCGTTCTCCTCCCCACTACGTGCTCACTCGTGCACTTCCTCTACCCTTTTCCTCTCAATGTCATGTGAAGGATTAGGGACGCTGACACCGTTCGCACGCGGCACTGCCAACACATACACGCTCATATACGCGCGTGCTTGTATGCGCCGAACGGACAGCTTCGTTTCCAATCTACCCTCCCCCTAAGCCGTTTTCTTTCGCCAGAGCACATCACACACACCGCCGCGTGACATCCGCTCTTTTCCGCCTATCCCTCCCAGTGGTACACACGTGCGCCGCCCCTCTATTGCCCTTGTCACTACGGCAGCACACGGCGGGCGGCAGCGCCGGAGAGAGCAGCGCTGCATCAGTGCTCAACACACGATCTGCTGCGTTTTTCTTCTTCGGAGGGAGACGTGGTGGTCGCAGAGAGTATTTCTTCTGAATAGCGTGTGCCGCGTTTGTTTCTGTGTGTGTGTGTGTGTATGCGCGCCGCTCTGAGCATAAGCAGCTACTTGCGCTCGTTCGCAGGTCGCGCTCAAGTGCCCTCGGCGCGGATGACTTGGCACTCGCCCCTGCACCAAGAGTCGCTCTCGCTCACCTGCTCGAGTACGCTGTGCAGTCTTCGCCTCGCTTCGAGCCGCGTCTCACGTATCTCGGTGTCTACCCCACCGGCAAGACGCAAAAACAAGAGATCCCCCACCGTGACATCGACGCGTAACAGCCGGAGGACAACGGCCAAGGCGTCTTCTTCCAATGAGGGAAGTGCCGCTGCCCTGGACGCGGCGGAGGAGCATCAGCTGACGGAGAATGATGTGCGATTGGCTATGCGCACAGTCATGGCCTCTCATTTCAGCCTCGTCCAGCACGCTCGCATACCGGAGATGACTCAGGTGGCGAAGGAGCGGGAGGCAATCGAAGAGAAACATCAGGGTCGGCAACAGCGTCTCCTCGAGAAGGACGAGAACTCATTGCGGCTGCTCGGGGCGGACGGCATGGTGATCGGCGAGGGCATTCTCCCGCTTCTGGCTGCATCAAAGAAGAACCCTTACGATTGGACCAGCTCTCATCGCGCCACGCCATCCCCTGACAACGGTGCGTGGCGAGCGCTGAACCCAGTCGGTCTCGCGGCCTCGCAAGCTGTCGCGTCTGCCTCCTTTCCCGGCAACGATGGCGGTGACGCCGACGCGCTGAGCGAGGACGACTACGCCTCTTTCCTCGCAAGTACTGATACAGCGTCGACGGTCAGCACCAAGGAGGGGGAGGCGGAGATGGACGCGTGGAAGTCGGCCACGCTAGCTACCCTGAGCGAGCCGGACCTCTCTGTCTACGATCCTGACCACGACTTTCGCATTAGCAGCGAGGAGGCGATTCAGCGCGGAATGGGCGACAGCGCCAAGGCGGCAGCGTCGACTTCGAACCGCGCCGGAGCAGTTGGGGCGCAGAGACTCGAGGTGCCGGCCGACTTAGGTGCAGTGCCGGCACACCCAGTCGCGCCCAAAGCAGCTGCCGCGGCGATGCAGCTTCGGCTCGACGAAGACGAAGACTCCGACTACACCGTGGCCGCGTTCACAGACGACAGAGAGGATCCGCTGGATTTGTGATGAGTTGTCTCTGCTGCTGTCGCCACCGCCGCAGTTCCCTGTGTTCGTCATGAGGGGCACGCACCCTGCGAAGTATCGAAGGGGCTGCGTTCGCACGGCGGTGCTGAAAGGAGCTCCCTGCTCTTCACATCTCTGTGCATGTCCGCGCGTGTGCGAGAAGGTTGCTTCCAGAAGCGTTTCCAGAACACCGTGCGGACGCCTTCGCTTGCGTTATGAGGATACGTGGTGCAGTTGCTCGCTTGACGTACACCCAACCGACGTGCAGGCGCGCCCTTTGGGGTAGCCCATTTCTGTCCTTCGCACATCGTTACCAGTACAGGAGGTGGCACGCTGCCTCTACGCTGCAGCAGCAGCCTTATCCAGCGTTTTCATGTGAGGCGCCCTGCATGTGCCCATGTGTGGTAGAGCGTGCTTGTGAGGAGGGGCTCGTAGGGCGAGAAGGACGTAAGGGGGAAGGCTCGGCTCCTCGAGGGGATGCACCATGGCTCTCCGCGGGTGTGCTCGTCACCATCTCCCCAGACTTCGCCTACGCCTGTACCGTCACGATGGCCGGTCTACGGCCGGCGCTGAGAGGCCCGCCTCCTGCTTGGGAAACCGGCACTGCGCCCCCCTCCTTCGGACATGATCTACGACAGGCTCGCCGTGCGTGTCTCCTGCCTCCCGTTCTGACTCATCCGCCACCCCTTGCGCTCCTTGTCGCGGTCTTGCAGAAGTCGGCAAACCGACACGCACACATAACGTACCCCCCCGACACACACATACACACACCCACACACGCACATCGCAATCAATCGCAACCGCTCCCATGCTTTACCGCCCCGCGGTGCCCGTGCCGGCTGACGCGCTGGTACAGCGCAACGTGGAGTTCACGCGGGCTGCGTGGAAGGCCGGCCTCCGTCCTGATCAGCGAGAGGCGAACGAGCTTCGGGTTGTGGAGATCGATTTCCCGCTGCTCTCGTGCGACATAGTGCAGGTGAAGTGCGGCAACACCGTCGCCGTAGCCACTGTCAGCTGCGACCTTGTAGAGCCCTCTCCTTATCGTCCAAAGCACGGCTTCTTCGAGGTGCATGCCCGCCAGCTGCTACATGAGCGCGATCCTCTCGATCAACCCAAGGAGCTGAAGCGGATTAGCATGTACCTGACGCGACTCCTCTCCGGAAGTGTCCTCGAGACGGAGGGCCTGTGCGTAATCCCGGGCCGCCGCGTTTGGAGCATTGACGCAGAGGTGATCGTCATGAACAGCGATGGAAACGTGCAGGACGTGGCGCAGTGGGCCGTGATGGCCGCCTTGCAGCACGTGCGCAGGCCCGAACTCACCATCCGCGGCGACGACGTGATTGTACACCCTCCGCACGAGCGGGACCCTGTGCCACTGCCGCTACACCACATTCCTCTTTCCTTCACGTTTGCCGTCTGCGCCAATCCGCAGGAGGTGCAATTGGCTGTGCGCGCGGCCACGCTGCGTCGAGCACAGGCACCTCCAGCCGGGACTTCCATGCGTGCCAACGAGGACGAAGACGACGCTCACGAGAAAGAGCTAGCCTGGTCTTACGATGCGCTGCAGGTAGTGGTCGATCCGGGGCTGGATGAGGCTGCTGCTGCCGCGTGCACGGTGTCCGTGTCTGTGAACGGTGAGGGGCATGTGTGCTCACTCGAGAAGGCCGACGGCTGCGATGTGTCGATTGCGCACATGGAGCGGTGCATGAAGACGGCCTCAAAGCTCGCACAGGCGCTTCTGACGCAGATGAAGGAGTCGATGGAGGCACACGATGCGAAGCGCAGGGAGGCGGTACGCAGCCAGTTCCTATGGGCACAGGAGCGTCGCGGCATCCAAGCTGTAACCACTGTCGGGGATGATGGGGCGCAGGCCACTAAGAAGGCCAAGACAGACTAGCGAGCGAGAGCGAGGGGCGGCGGACCACTGGCGCTTTTGGCCGACTCCACCATGCACGCGCAGACTGATGCTTGCGTGCGTGGAAGGGGGTACGGGAAGGCAAGGTGGCAGAGCTATGCCCTTCTCTGTTTCCGCTCTCCGTGCCGCCTCACCGCCTGTCTTCTTGTTTGCCCTGGTCGGCACTAAACGAGTAAATGCAGCTTCTACAACTCGGCCAACGGAGCAAGAAAGCGGTAGAGCCCGCGATGATGCAGTGCAAGGCGGCTACCGCGGCGTTCCACGCCGTCACCTTTCGCACATGCGCCTCACTCGCCCTCGAAGTGCTGGCAGCGTTGTGTCTCTGCGTGTGTGTGCGTGTGCGAAGACGCTCACATCTTCACGTATGCCCATGTGTGCGGGAGAGTCGAGGGGCTGAGGGCATGGGGAGAGGTGCCGCCCTGCTCTCTGCTCCCTCTCTTCTGTAGCTTAGCCACTCAGCTCATCGTTCTTCCCTTGCTCGTCTCCTTCGGCGTCTGTCCGCCACCTCTCGTATCGTGAAGAGCGGGCGTGACTCGAATTCGCCCCCTGCCTTTCTCTGCTCTTCACACGCCTACACCGCCCCTTCCTCCTCTCCCTACACGTCCTCCTCACTGCAGGAGATTCGGTGTACGCAGACAGACCAGACACGTGGCCATTCGCCAGCTGTGGGTGGACCACCTGCAGCGATTGCCGGTGTATTCTTCAGTGGTGGTGTGGGCCGCCTTCGCGTGACGCCTCCTCCCCGCACTGAGCTCATGTGCGCTTGTGTGTACACTCTCACTTTTCCATGCCTTCTACCGGCACACACCCCTGCCCTTCCCGCTCGCTCATTCAGCCATCTCGTCTGTCTGCTCCCGCTGCTGGCTTGAACGGGGTGCGACGGCTTAGCTGCCCGGAGACCAGCACTCCCTGACGTTGCGGGCGATGCTGGCGGTGCGTAAACTGGTGGAGCCGACGGCAGTGAGCGCGGTGTGCGTGCTGCGGTTGGCATCGGACGCGGCGGTACCGGCGCCGTGGGGCAACAAAGCGGTGGCTCTGGCGGCCTCGGCGGAGTCGATTCACGTCTTCGATCTCGCGCCCGCCTCCGCGGCCACCAGTTCCCCTTCATCCGTTTCCTCGTCCGAGCTGGATTGTGGGTTTAGCGCGCGAGGTCACGTCTTCAACGTGGGCTGTGGCGTGTCCGGGCTGCTGGCGCTGGCGAATCAGTGCTTCGTCGTTTGGACGCGAGACCAGGAGTGCCTACTGGTGCGTTACCAGGCCAACCTCGCTGTCCCCCCCGTCAAACGCGCAGGTGTTGCCGATGCATGCCGAGTATATAAAGAGGACGGACGACCGACGCCGCTGCACCATAAGGAACAGCACTGGTACGTGGTGCGGCGCGTGCGACTTTGGTGCCCCGACACGAGCGAGCTTCTTGCGATGCCGCAGATGGGCGTCAACGAGGGCATGGACACCGTCTTCATTCGCTTCTCCGAGAAACACGTCTTCCTCCTCTGCATTAAGTGGGCACCATCCTGTGCCCCAGGGAATAAGGGCTGCCTGTCGTCGGATCCGCTGCGCACCTGCCGCTGGCACACCGGCAATTACATGCGCGCCTACGCTGGCACCGGGTTCCACTACCCGACCCAGAGCTGCAGTGTCGCTATCCGGCGTCCACGGGAGAGCAGGGCGGATCATCAGGCACGGCTAGAGCGGCTCTGGCAGTCATGCTCTCCCTTCGCCAACATACCTGACGAGGACCTTATCGCGAACCACTCAGTGGGGGAGCTGGCACGGCACAAAGAAACAGAAACGCAATGTGCGACTTCGAAGTATGCGACGGTGTCGCCTTCGTCCCTGACGGACGACTTTTGCGGCGTGAGCGATGTGTGGCTGCGCCGTGAGGCCCACACCTCACCATCGCCGCTCATGCCATCGCCGGCGCAGTACTGTGGTAGTCCATTGGGTGGCTTCGCGAACGTGCGAGGCACCGGATCCGGCACCGCCGTTCACCACGCACCACCGACGCTCTTCGGCTCCAGGATTGTCGCACTCAAGGACAAGTACGCCTCTTCGCACAAGAATGCAATTGCTTTGGTTGCGCCACGGCGAAGCGGGCGGCGCGGGCTAGAGTGGTTGCTGCTCGTGATGGTGAGCAACGACTCTTACACGGCGGTCTACCACTTGCAGAGGCGACACACACCGCTGTTGGCGCACCACCTGCTCCTCGACGGACTCGTGCACGATGCCGCGTACCCGCGCCAGGTGCTCCTGTGCTCACACAGCGGTGACGTTGTCAACGATGTGTGGGTGGCGCTCAGCAACGGCGTCGTGACGAAGTTCTCCGTCCCGGCGCTGCGCTCCAGATGGAGCGCCGGCGGAGAGGGCGCCCGTGCGGGGTGGCCCAGCATATCAGTGACTGGCCTGCCGCCGTCTTTCTGCTGCCGACGCCTGCTGCCAGCCGATGACCTCATCGGCACCCACCTGCACCTCAAAAGCCCTGGCCGCGTTGGAGGCGATACGTCACCGTACCCCTGTGCAGGCCGCTACGCCATCTTTTCTGATGGAGTCCAAGACGCGTATGTCGTCGACCTTGTGGAATGCCGGGTGGTGGCGGCGATGGCTGCCGATGGCCCCATGACAGACATTTGCGACGCCCCGCACGGCTTCGTAGCAAGCTTTGCGAAGGGGGTGCTGCGGTACCTTCAGCCTGGCGCGCCGCTGCACGTATGCGGGACGGCCACCCTCGCTGGGGTGACGGATGCGCTGCACATCGCACGTGTGCGGTGCTGGACTACCACCGACAGCGACGGCGTCGCCCCTGGCGTTTACCTCATGATCAGCACAAGATTCACGTCACACTTGTTCTCTGTGGAGGAGGGCGGCGTACGTGTCACGGCGGCGGACGGGTGGGCCTACACGGCGGACGAGCCCACGCTGGCGTTCGGCGCCGGCACCGCCATGCTCGCGCAGTGCACGGCAACACGCTGGCATGTCGGGCGTGTTGTGCAGACGCTTCCGTGCGTCCTCTCGCACGCGGCCATCGCGGAGCTTCCCACCCTTGGCCTTGCGTGCGTTGGCATCGTCACGGCTGCGAAGTGCGACACTGCCGTGCGCCTTGCCGTTGGGACGGATACCAGCGTTCGGGTACTTCGCCTTGCAGACCTGGCCTCTGGGCCGTGGTCGTGCATCACGGCAACGGCACTTGATGATGCAGCACTGCAGGTTGTGATGGGACGGTGGGAGGGTGGGGTGACGCTGGCGCAGTTGCAGTGCGCGCCGCAGACATCATGGCGGTGCGTGACAACCTGCACGGTTCATCCGACGTTTACCACCGGCTCGCCGGTGCAGCGACTGCTGCCCCTGCCGCGTGCTGAGACGCACGCACGCTGGATGGCGACCCACACCAGCGGAGAGGTGTCTATCCTAACAGTGGCGCCGACTGTTGCAGGTGCGGCTGAGGCGCCAACGGCAGCAGGGGCGCCGACGCTGCACCATGCGTGGGCTGCAGCCGAGAACGGGCGGGGTGGCAACGGTGTCCCGGTCACTGCAACAGCAGCGGTGCCGCTGCTGCGAGCCGGAGGCGGTGATGCGCTGAACGGCTTCGATGGGGCGCTGCTGCAGCCGCGAGATGGCGCCGTTCTTTTCTTCTCCGTACCTCTCGAGGAGGCCGACACACAAACACCACCGCTGATGCGGCGCCACCGCGAGGACGACGAGGCGGATGCTGCATGGAGCACCCGACTGGAGAATAGCGTACGCGCCATCCTCGAACCGCTCGATGCCGCCCAGGTGAGGGCGTCTTCGTGGCGCGAAGCGGTTCTACTCGAACGCTGCACTGTCACCGGTGCCCTCGCGTACGACCTTCTCGTAGCACATCATGACAAGCTGACGCTGCTGGCGCTTGATCGACATGTCTTCCGCCGCGCTAAACGGACTGCCGGCGCGACGCTGCCCAGTGCTCGCGCGTTTGCGATGGTGCCCACTGCGCCGACCCGCTACGTATGTACGCATCAAGTCACGCTGCCTCAGACAAAGGCGACGGGGTGCGAGACGCTCATCGCAATGGCTAGCTCACCGGATGGTGAGGAGGGAGACTTGGCTTTGTGTGTGATGGTGGCGGCTGACGCTGAGTTCTTCACGCGGCTCACAACTTTGCGTACGACAACGCTGGCGACGCTGGAATCAATCGTTCTATATGACTGCGTTGCCCACTGGATGGCCCCCGTGCCGACTCCTGCGCGTACTGCTGGCCAGCAGCCCGCCGCGCCGCTGTTTCTCTTGTGCGCCTTGCACGCCTCCTCTGGCGATGTGCAGCTGCAGGTGGTGGCCGGCAACCCGCTGCGAATCGTCTCAAAAGTGACACTGGAGGATGTGCTGGCCCAGCCAGAGCCGAAAGGCAGGTGCGTCTCCATCGACGGGTCGGTGCAACTTGTGCTCTCGCGCGCGGGTGAGGGCGATGATATGGGGATGTCGGAGGTGCTCGTGACGGTCGCCGTCGACTTTGGGATTCACCTTTTTACGCTGCGAGGGCACACGCTCTACTTCCAGCACTGCGTGGTGGCCCCGGAGTGCGCCAGCTCCGTCGGACTGTGCTACCCGGTGGTGACTGTGTGCACACAGGGTGACACAACCGTTTACCTGCAGCTGTACCCGGTGCACGATACGACTGAGTCCCTCGCGCCCTCCTACTCGACGGCGACGACGAGACCATTAAAGGATTATGGGAAGGTGTCGTGGAAGATGCGCGTAGAGGCGCGGGAGCCGTCGCTGGGCGCCTGTGTCATTGCACAGGCGTCTCTGTACGACCGGTGTGTACGGACGGACGTGGAGGGTGATGTGTCGGTAATATTTGCCTCCTTCGTGCCCTCCTCCCCCACAAAATCACGAGCGGCACTTCACGCCAACCACGAGGATGCCTACATCGGCTCCGCGGACGGGCCGCAATCCTTCCTCACCCACGCGGTGCGTCTTCCCTCCGTCCCGACGAAGGCGCGTGTTCTTCGCCGCGTTGAAGCGATTCACCGCCGCTTCCCCAGTCAGCTGCACTGCAACGCCCGCCACGTGACGCTGCAGTCGCTTAGTCAGCGCCAAGACGGGTCGGCGCGTCTGCTGCTGCTGCCATGCCATGATGGGGGTCTCTACAGCGCGTACGAGCTGCCCTTCAGCATTGCACATCCGTTGATGCGGCTGGAGCAGGCCATCACCGACGCCTACGCGCTAAACCTTTCCGCAGCTGTGCACCCGTCCTTTCCCGGGCGCCTGCAGCACACCTACCACCTGCGTCCCTTTCACGTTGCTCACGCGCTGCAGCCGGTAGTGGGAGCGCCGCAAGCGTTGAAGCAGGCGTGCATCATGGTGGACGCCGTGAACGAGTATTTTGTGCTGCGTGAGGTAGTGCGCAATGGGTGGAGCAGTGGCGAAATGGCAACGAAGGAATCCGTTGGCGACGAGGCAGCGGCGCATCGCAAATTCATCGCCCTCGATGACGTTGTGCAGACGCTGCTGGCTGAGGAGTACAATGGCGCGTACACTGTGGATGACTGTGCGGAGGTGCTCAATCTGTCTTGATGCCTTTCTTCGTGCACTGCACGTGTGTGAGGGAAAGCCTGGCGGAGGAGCGTGGGGGACAGCTATCCACAACTGGTCTCTGCTGCGGCGAAGGGAGCCGCTCTCGTTTTCCCTTACCGCTGACCTCCTTCCTCCCTAGCCACCCCCTCCGCTCCATGTTCACGCCACACACCGCCTTTCACTTCTATCGGCCATCCGCCCGTCGAGTGTGTGCCTTTTATTTTTATTACATATATATTTATATATATTCGGCGGTTGACTTTGTTGTGGGTAACGAACAGACCTTTTCAAGGATGTCACTCAGATTGTGTTTCATCTGTGCCCCATTTCTCTTCTCACCACCTTTGTTGTGGCCGTGAGATCCTCCACCCTAGCGTGGCAGGCGTCCTCGGGCGCTTTGGTTTATGGTGGGACGACTGCCGTCATATCCTTCGCACGCCATGCGCCACCGCTGCTGCAGTGCTGGGTGCGTCAGGATGGAGCTCATGGTGTGGCGCACAGTAAGGCGTGTCTCCTCTCCAGCTTACCGCCAGTCCGACTCGCTGCGCACCAACTCCCTCTCTCTCTCTTCTCGCTCGCCAGCTCATCCCTTCGAACGGTGCCATCGCCCCTGCCCCAACCACCTACAGACACCCTGCACCACATCTTATGTGTGCCCTGTGCGTCTCCTCATCTGCCCGAAACTCAACCAATAGCGCTATCGATATCCCCTCGCTGCTTTCCTCCCTCCTCCACCTCCGCTGACGGCCAGAGCTGTCACAAGCCCACCTCCTCTTTCCCCAACTTCATCCTTTCTACTGGCACACCATTGCAGACGCGCCTACGCACGCATGCACTCCGACCCGTTGTACACTGGCTGAAAGCCCCTCTTCCCCATTTTACCCCTTTCGTCGTGCCGAGTCCAGTGCCAAGCCGTTAGACTGAAGGCGGGCGTCCACCGCCTAATACCCTCACCGTGAGTGCTCCCCCTCTGTACGACTTCGCACATCTCGTGTTCAGGTAATGCCGTCTGGCTGCGTTCCGCATAAGCGATGCCGATGTAAAGCTCGCCGTCCCTCTCCCTCCAGTGTACCCGCTGTCCGCCGCCTTGTTGTCGGGATTATTTTCAGCTTGCTTGACGTGCGGTGAGTGCCCGTGTCTCTGCTGCTTCCCCTCCCACTCGTCTTATCGGCGCTCGCACGCGAGTTTGCGCATTCATCTCGCTCACCTTCAATCACCTCCAGCCCTCCACGACTGCCGCACGCGGAGGGGGGAAGCGACCTTGGCACGAATGCTTGCGCACGCGCATACGAAAGGTGGCGACGAACAAAAGGAACTGGGAACTGTACGCCGCCCCCATTGCACCGCCACGCGGCTTCGCTCTCTCCTCTTCCCTCGTCTTCATGTGTGTCTCTTCTGTGCCCCCCCCTTTCCTCACCTCTTTCCTCCCTCTCTCACATCCTCACCATCACTCATTCACTCGCTCACTCTGCGCTTGTTCAGTGCCGAAGAACCGCTTTCCTTCTGTGCTTGCCTGTCCCCTTTACCCCTCACAGCTTTCTCTGACCTCGACTGGAGCCTCTGCTCCATCCCCGGCTTCCATCCTCATTTCTCCGCCCCCAAGTGCTCACTCCGTTACCGCGGGTTATCACGCCGCCCCCCTCACCCACGCCATCACGATCATCGCCACTCACATCACCGCCAGCCTATCTTTGAAGTACGCACACTCTCCGTTGTAGCGCCTTTTTCCTACTTGGCTTGTCTCTTCAACAGAGGACGAGTGTTTGCTTCGAAGAAACAAAGGGAGCGGTCATAGCCCTCACTCCCCATCCTCCCTCTCTCCATCGACATCGCATCACTACAGGTAATCAACACACACACACACACACACACACACACACACACACACACACACACACACACACACACGGACTAGAGCGAGCGAAGCGAGAGCCATCGCGTCGTCGCCTGTGCCCCCCTCTCCCTCTTCCGGTCATCCTTTTTCCCTTTTGTTGCTTTTATAAACTTTGTGGCGGTAATTTTTGTGCGCGCCTGTGTGCGTGGGTTTTGTGGAGATACACACGTCTCCATAAAAGCGATTGTACGCTGAGCCAGGCACACAAGTGCGGCACAAGACAGCAGTAGCAAGGAGCAGTAGGAGTGTACCTCTGCAACTCTTTCTCCCTCTCTCCCTTCCTGTCTGTCTCTGAAACGAGCCCGGATTGCCTCTCTCTCTCTGTCTGTCTCTGTGTGTGTAAGACGTAAATTTCGTGACCTTCTCTTGTGCGCTTCGCTCATTGCTTCCGTTTTTTTTTTCGTCTTCCGCTTCATCTCTCTCCTTCTGTGTGTCTCTGTCTGCCTGTCTGCCTCCGCCTGTATTGGCTGTGCGCGCGTGTCTGAATTGGTGCGCCCCTACCGAAGGGCTACGCAGCAGTGAGAGGTCCCCCCCTCCCTCCCCCGATATCATTACCAGTATCCGACTCCCTCCTTTATATATATTTATATATGTCTGTGTGTGTGTGTGTGTACGTGCGCAAAGACAAGAAAAAGAAGGAAAGAGGTGCATGCGTGCGTCTTGTGATCTCTGTCTTTACCGTTTGCGCTTCATCTTGCTGACGTTCTCGCCGTTCCTGTTGCTCAATTTGCAGCAGTGTGTCACCCCTGCTGTTGGCGTAGTATCCATTGTTGCTGTCGATTGAGTGATCGCGTGCGCACACGCACAAAACCCCTTCCCTCCCTCCCCTCCCTCCCCTCCCTCCTCTCCCTTCCCTCCCTGTGTGTGTGTGTGTGTCTGAGGGGTGCGCGCCCTTATTTTTATTCCTTTCGCTTCCGTCCATTGGGTTGAGTGGGCTGACTGCACCATACGCCTCTCTCTCCTTCGCTTTACGTCTTGCCTCCTCTTTTTTGCCCATTTTTTTTTCGTAGGCGCTCTCTCACCTTTCCTCACCCCCTTCCCCACCGTCGTCGTTGTTCCTCTCTCCCCTTCTGCCTGTGCCTGTGTGAGGGCCGCCCTCTTCACTCTGCCCCAAGTCGCGCCTTTTCCCTATTTTGACTTGTCTTTGATTTGTGATCGCGTTTCTGTTTCCGTCTCCCCTGTGTGGTGCCGTGCCGCCTGCCGATTCTGTGTTGTGCGCCTCTTTTCGTCTTCTATTTTAGCGTGTGTGCGTGTACGCGCTCGGCAGCTTTTGTGCGCTTTGCCGTCTCTCTCCCCCTCTCCCTCTCTCTCGCCCTGTGCCTGCTCATCGCTGGCGCCCGCGCCGGTGCTCGCCACTCCATCTGACCTCCCCCCTTCCCTCTTCCCCCCTCCCTTTTCCTTCCCTTCAGTCGTACCCGCTTACACGCGTCGCTGTGCTCTCTCACGTGCACGACGTCTGTACACATCTTAAGTGTGCGCGCGTGTGTTTGTCAAGTAGCGTACGTTTTTCCGTCGTCTTTACTTTCGCTCGCCCAGAGCTCGCCAGCCTCTCTCTTCTGTTGTCCTCCTCTTGCGTCCGACTTGGGTCTTGTGCTCGTGCCTCTCTTCCCCCTCCCCCTCTCCTCCCCTTTCGCTTTCCCCTCTCGCACCGCGTGCGCTTTTCCTTCTTACTTGCCTCTACGCACAGCTTGTGCCGCTCAGCATGGAGAAGAACCGTAATCTTCTAAGCCAGCTGAGCGGGCTGCGTCTCAGCGACGGCTCCGTCGTCGGCAGCCGCCTGAACAGCGGCAACACTCCCCCCACGCTCTCTGCTTTGAGCTCCTGTGAATCCCCCAGTGCCACAAGCCCCTCGGTATTTCCTGTGGCTGCACTAGCAAGCCACGCAGCCGATCCACTGAACGGAGCTTTGGGTAAGCAGCAGCGCCGCGGCAACCGTGCGCCGCGCGCGGAGGCAAAGAAGGAGCTTGAGCCACAAACCTCGTCTGTCACCGATAAGATCAACCGACTCCTCGCTCAAAATAAAGGCTCCTTGGCGAACAGCGCGACTGCGACGGGTGGGTCTCTTGGTAGCCGCCGCGATGACGGCGGTGCTAGCATTCTCTCGTCACTCGCCGCACAAATCGGTCACTCCCCATCTCCGTCGTCCAGCAACGGCGCTGCGAACTCGACACCCACCTCGGCCCCGACAACGGCAAGGACCGTGCCGATGCCGGCAGCGGCAGGCCCAACCGTCACCGTACCAAAGCCACGCTCCGTGGAGGCCGCTATAACAACGACTACCGCCTCCGTAATGATACCCGCTGCAGCCGAGTCGCTGGATCCGAAAGTGGCTGAGTTCTTCAACAAGGCTGCCGGTGCTTCCCGGCCGCCTCCACCGCTGGTAGGGCCGACTGCGGTGCTGAAGAGCGCCGTTGTTTTCGCGGACTCAACAAGCGGTAAGGCGCAGGCAGGTCGTAGGGAGCGAGCAACCGCAGCAGCAGCAGGAGCGACGTCGTTGTCTTCGTCCGTGTCGCCTGCAACTACCTCTGCTCCAAAAGCTTCGAGTAGCGCACGCTCTGCACTCCCGACGTCCTCCTCAAGCAAGCCGCAGAAGGAGTTAGCAGACCCGGCCAACAAATTTCTGGTAGACGCCTTCGGTGCAATAGACAACCTCGATGCCACGAAGCCCATTATCCGCATGGCGCCGGAGATTCCACGGAATGGACGGTACATCATTGTTGGTGACGTGCATGGCTGCGTGGATCAGCTGGAGCAGCTGGTGGAGAAGGTCAAGTATGTCCAAGGAAAGGATTGTCTTCTCATCATTGGTGATTATGTGAACAAGGGGCCGGATTCAATCGGCGTGGTGCGCGCATGCCAGCGCCTTGGCGCCTATGGGGTGCTGGGCAACCATGACTACACCCTGCTGCGGTGCTGTGCACGCATGCGGCGTCGCCCCTTCACCCCTGACGACCTTCGCGACCCCGTAAAGCGGCTAGCCCAGAGGCTACCAAAGGACTGCGAGTACTACCTTCGTGGCCTTCCCCACATAGTGCGAATACCTCGCTACAACGTCCTCCTCGTGCACGCCGGACTCAATATGCAGCACCCCTTAGAGAGCCAAAGTGTCGATGAGGTGATGCACCTGCGCCGGTTGGAGCCGGTGCCAAACAAGCCCGGCATGTTCAAGGCAATCGCCAAGGGGACGGACGGGGAGCCTTGGGCGAAGCTGTGGAAGGGGCCGGAGATGGTCATATTTGGCCACGACGCCTACTCTGGCTTCCAGGCGCACGCGCACGCCTGCGGCATCGACACCGGCTGCGTCTACGGCGACCCGTTGACGTGTGTGGTTTACGGCGAGGACAGCCCCGCTGGCGAGTTTTTCTCAGTCCCGGGGCTGCCCAAGCTGGAGAATGAAATAAAGGGTCTGCCGCCGCCGAGCTCCGACATTTACGAGCAGGACGACGTGGACCTCGAGAAGCTCATTATTCGCCCCACCTCGCGTGCTACGCCAGCCATGATGAACGGTATTGCCGATTCTCGTCCTGTGTTCCTGGAGGCGCCGCTGGGTTACACAGTGGGCGAGGAGGGGGGTGTCGCCGGTGCGTCCGCTGCCCCCAGCGCGAAGGTGTCGAGCTTGACGGCAACCGTCACCAGCACTAACATGCCGATGACGCCCACCTCTTCGTCTCCCTTTCGCCTCACCACTCCGACGTGCGCTGCCAATGAGCGCTTCATCGAGACGACCACCGTCAACACGCGCGAGGTGCAGCGCGCGACGCTGCTGGCTCTGTCCGCCACGCGCGAGCTCTCCGCGATTGCGGTGCTGCTCGCGATGCCTCTATACGATCAGGAGATCGACGCGATGCTCGGGTCAGAGAGCGCCGACACAGTCTCGCAGGAGGCCTTCTGGGAGCCTTTCACTCGCCTCATTCTCGTTGCAGCTGCAGAGATGCCGAAGACCAACGCTGCGACACTCGCAGAGGTGGAGGCGACGCTGCAGCTCGCCTTCGACGTTTGTGAGGAAATGGAGGCGGTGGGGAGAAAGCTGCAGCCCGAGCTGCGGAAGTTTCTCGAGGCGGAGAGAGAGAGCCCTGCGTGGTCTAAGCGGATCGTGAAATGGGCGGAGACGCTGGTGCTGGCATGAGGGAGTGTGCCCGCCCCGCTCCACCCGCGGAATGTCGGGCGTTTCCCGCGACATCTGTGTGCGTGGGGGGCCGCCTTTGTGCACACGTCCGCAGTGCGCTCCCGGCGCTCTGGTGGAGGGTGGTGGCTCCCGCTCTTCTCGAACGACCGCTGCGCTCTCAGCGTACACCTCCGGGGAGGAGCGCGGCGCCCTCCTTTTCTCTCTCGCGCGTCTGAGCTGTTGCGCAGCGCACACAGTGAGCGGGGCGGAAAGGAGGGCGATGCCGCTCGAGGAGAGCGGTGCCGTGGGGACGTTGGGGGCTGAGAGCTCATGGATAGAGATGTAGGAAGGGGAGAGGGCGGGGCATACAGCCTAAGTGTATGTGTACTCTTGCGGGGCGGCGTAGGCGCCTGCACGCCCTGCACGGCTGCTGCCGGCGGAAAAGATTCTTCCCCTTCTGTGTGCGCGTTTCTTCGTCTTCCCATCCCGTTTGGACGGGGGCCTCTTCGCTGCATTCTAATAGACATCGTTGCCTTTCCCTCCCTTCTCTTGAGGGTTTATGCCGACCTCAGAGCCCCTCTTACAGACAGCGTCTCCTCCCCCCTCCCCTCATCGATAGCACTTCCCTTTCCCTCCCTATTCTCCCAATTATTGCGGGAGCGTGAAGCAGTGCAGAGGCGCCACGACATCGTCGAGGCCCCCCTCCCCCTCCCTTCTTCTCATCTTTGTGCTTTCCTCAATAACGGAACGAAACGTGCTACTCCTCCCCTCCCGTCTCTCTCTCTCTCTCTGTGCGCGCAGACGTTTCCGACCACCGTCACCTTCGATGTCGCTGTCATCGCCGTTTTCCTCAGATGCCTCTTATTTTTCATTACTGCTGATAAGGACCGTCCCCTATTCTCTCTCGCGCTGATGCATCGACGCGCACACGTCTCGTCGGCCTGTTGCCGCATGGGGAAGAAAAGGGTGTGCGGCTGCCTGTGCTTCTTGAGCTTCTCTCCTATGCAGGGATGCGCTGCGCGGGGCGGAAGCAGGGGCCGCCAACGCTATTTGCTGAGTAGCACGAAGGGCATGATAGTTTGAGGGTTTGGGGACAAAAGGGAGGGAGGTGTGAGGCTAGCCAGGGGAAGAAGGAGACCGGCACAGACGCCCTCGTGGAGAGCACGGTGTGTGTGTGTCGTCGCACTCCCCTCGTCTCGATTTCCCCTGACCTCTCCCATTTGCTCTTCTTTTCACAACTAAGCCTCGGTCTTTTTTTTCTTTGCGTGGCAGCCGATGTCTTCCCCCCTCCCCCCACTTCGCTTGCCACTCACGCACTTCCTCTCTCTCCCCCCTCCTGCCCCGCCGCGATGAGATTTACCCAGCCGACGGCGGTGCGGTCATTTTCGACCTCAAACGGTTTCGCCTGGCGAATATGCGGGGGTGGGGGGGTGGAGGTCGCTGCAGCAGTCTTGCCGAAACTGCTCATGCTGCCATGTGCACACAGGCGCGCACTTCAGGTACGTCAGCACCGTTCACACGCACCAGTGCTGCGCATGCGCGAGGGGGAACAGACCGGTGCGTCCAAGGGTGTGCGTATGTGTGTGGGAGGGGAGGGAAGGGGAGCACGGCAGGAGCAGAGTCAGATGGCCTTTTTGTAACAGCGGCGATGACGAGCAGAATGACAAGGAAACACATCTACGCATGTTTCGACGTCACAGACGCTCACGAGCAAACACACGCGCAGCGCTGCAGCATCTGTCCTCTCTCTCTCTCTCGTCTGAGCTTGTGTGTGTGCGCCTGCGAGCGTCTTCTTTGTCCTTCTATGTATGAGCCATCAGAGGGCAGTCGCCGCACGCTCTCTCGCCGTTGTGTGGGCCTATGTGACCAATGGTGGCTGCTTCCCCTCCCCCCTCCCTCTCTCTCTCCGTGTGTACCAGTGCCACTCTCTTGCCCCCTTCCTCCTTCCTCTATAAGTTTTCTCTTTTTTTCGTGTGGGTTTTGCATGTCTCTCTTCGCTCTGCTGTGCGCGTGTGAGTGATGTATTCCGTCGTCGCCTCATATTTTACTCTTCCTCTCTTTTGTGCCCTTCATCCCCTGCGTGTATGTGTGTGCGTGTGCGTGTGAGCTTCTCTTGCCTTCATCTATGCCCGGCACATTCCTCCCCCTTTCCCATTACTAAGCTTTTGTGCGCGCGTGTGCGTCAGTGCGCGTGCGCATCTCCGCTGCGACGGGTCTGCACGCGCGCCCGTGAGGAATGAATTTCGGTGGCTCTAAACTACGGTGCGTTGCGGCCTGTGCCCTGTTCTTTCAGTGGGAGCGTGGATGCACCGCCTGCCTCCCTAGCAAGAGGTGGGTCCGCACACCTGTGCAAGAGGGCCGAGAAGGATGGAGAGGCGAGCAGCGCTTTGGGCGTGCAGGAGGTGCGCGTGTGCGTCTCGGCATGGGCGGAGTGCGTCCCGGCCCCACGGCTGACAGCAGACCGCACATCGCATGTGCGCCAGAGACTCGACTTCGCGTTGCTGTCATTCACTTCTCATTTTCACTTCCTCTTTCTCAGCTTCCTCCCTTCAGGCTGCCATGCGCACGCAAACTGGACGTGTTGGCTGGCAGCGCTCGCGAGATGGGCGGAAAGAGGGCACCGCGGTGGCGGCGAGGCCAACTAACTGGGGCGGGAGCATACTCCAAGTGCTACCTGCGGGCAGGAAAGGGGCGCTTCTCATGCGAGGGAGTGAGTGGCTTCTTGTTGCTCTTGCGCGATGCTGTACTTGCCGAGTGAGCCTAAAGGCCAATGCGCCGGTGGGGTCTAAGCCCTCTCTCACCAACACACACACTTACACACACACACGCGTGCTTTGCGTCTCGGAGCGTTTCTATCAGGGCGCCCGTCCCCGCGACGCGCCGTGATCCTGACTGCCAACGCAACAACAACAAAAAGGTGACCCCCTAAGCGAAGGCGAAAGACTGCGAAGGGTAGCGGAAAGGAGAGGAGGGAGAAGCGGCTCTGAGAGGGGGAAGAGGGTATGATGCTGCTCTGTGTGTGTGTTTCTGAAGAGAGAGGGGGGGGGAAGGACGAGAAAAGAGGAAAGGCGAGTGCGCACATACCTGCGTCTGCTCTGAGGGCACCGCAAGGGGCTTTTCCAGTGCGCTCATCCCTTTCTTGCCCTTACGTTGCTCTTCGATGTCCACCGCCGAGTGCCCCCCTTCTCCTCTTCCCATCCTCACTTTCTGCCCCTTTCACTTTTTCTGTTGCAGAGACTTACACACATTCACACACATATATATCCCCTCTCACTGTGCGCCAGTTCTCTTCCCCACTGTTTGCGTCTGTTCTTCGCCGTTTGCCGCCCGCCAGACTTTTCTGTACTTCACTCGGGCCCTGCGCCCCACTGTTCGTTTTCGCTTCTGTGTCTTCTGTGCTCGAGTGCCGGTGGGAAGAGGGCCTCTCTCTATCCCTTCGTAAACGTTTATGTGTGTGTGTGTTTCTTCGCCTGGACCCCCTCTCCTCTCTGTGACCTCCCTTCCCTCTCTACGGATCTGCACTAAGAAGAAAAGCGGCCGCCCCTTACAGCCACCGGTGCACATACTGCCCTTTCGCAGAGCGGTGCCCCCATAGGTGTAGCGCGCGATGTATGCTATGCGCTCGCAACACCAGCCTCCCCCCTTTCTTCTCTTCTGCCTTGGACTCCTGTGCTCGAGATATTAGCTGTGCACCTTGGGCGCTGCTTCCCTCACACATGTGCCGCGGAGCACCTTCGAGGGAGTCGGCAAAGCACCGACTAGCGCAGAGGGGGGAGTGAGCGAGTGAGGGGGGAGGAGGAGGGGGAGTACGGGGAGAGGAATGGGGAACCCGCATGTGCGCACTTCCTCATTCCTTGTTTCTGTTTCACAGGTGCGTCTTACGAGGAGTATGTCTGTGAAGGGGAGAATGTCTACCAGTTTGTGCCCATGAGATGTACACACACGCGCAGACACTTGTGCGTGCCGCTTCTCCTCCAGACACTCTCCTGCCTCCACACGTGCGCAGGCATGACGCGGTCGCTCTGCCAAAGCGCACCCCTCTCCATCCGTATTCTCCGCTACATGCTGCTGCCTTTCTCTCTTTCCGTACACTGACTCCCTTCCCCCCTCTTCCGCTTATTGCCGCTCTCCTCCCACACCTGTGTGCATCTGCGTCTGCGTGTGCTGGATTGGAGCTCTGCCAATTCCCCAGCCCTTATAGCATCTTTTCTTTGCTTGTGGCACACATTAAACACACGCCCATACGGTTAACCCTCCCCAGGGGACTTGTGGTTATCACTCTGCCTTCCGTGGACGTGGCGGCTCCGTCTTTCTCTTCCTCACCCTATTCGCCACCCATCCACACCAAAACATAACAGCATTCGTGTCTTGGCCCGCATCTCTAACTGCACTTATATATATATATACCGTTGCGCCCATGGCAGCCATCGCCACGCTGCCAGAGACGAAATGGACAGGGCTGCTGTACATTTGCAGCGACGTGGTGGCCGCCTGTGACGGCCGGGTGGCGCATCTGGTGCAGCACAGGGGCGACACTAAAGTGGACGAGGCCATTTGCGTATCCCACAGCGAGGCGAGCAGCTTTGTGCCGTGGTTAACTCCTGGAGCACCTGTCGCTCGCGTGCGTGCTGTTTGGTCTGTGGGCAGTGGTCCAGTGCACGATGTGTTTGTTTCACTAGCCGAAACGGACGGTACAACGGCAGCAACATCACCTAATGCCGCTCCCACCAAGATCATCTCTGGCATAACAGAGTGTGTGATCAGCTTGCACATCTTCTACCAGTCCGTTCTCGCTGTGCGAACGCTCCAACGAGTTCTCTTCTACTCGCTAGACCCATCCCCGTTGGCCGCGAACACAGCCACAAAGATCGGAGTCTGTGAGCTGCCGAAATGGGTGTGTGAACAGGCGACAGGGGTGGGCCTAACTTCGCCTACGTGCTCCTCGGCACAGAGGGAGAAGAATATATGCGTTATGTGCGCCAAATTCGATCGCGTCTTTATAGCCACGATCGACTGCTCCTCTTGCACGTCTGCCGTTGTCATACGCCGCACCGCGATGTCGGGGGTGCGATTCTCGCCATCCTGTGCCCCCGATCCCAAAGTGACGTGTGCCCCCAGATGGACAGTGCGGTGGAGTCGGCAGGAAATGCTGATGATGTGCTTCTCCTCTGCCGACAGAGCCCCACGCCTCGCCGGATTTTCCCTCCAGCCCACAAAAGGGCGCGAAATAGCGAAGTGGATGTCTCCCGAAGAGCTTGCCGCGTCGGTGAGTGGCGCCTCTCCTGCTGCGGTGGCCGCTTCCAGCGACTTATGCAGTGACGGTGACGGAGCACATGTATGGCTGTGTGACACCTCTACGAGCTCCTCAGTCCTCCTCCGGGAGGTGACAGGCGCCCCATCGAAGGAGCTCGTGCTGCCGGGCGTGATGGCGGACACGCAGGTGGCGATGGTCGCGGCCGCAAACGGTGTATTCGTACTCGCAGGACACACAATATATTCTGTGAATATCAGTCACATGAGAGCGATGGGCGAGCGGCCGTCGGAGCCTGCACCCATGTTGTCAACGTCGAGGTCCGCTGAAGACTCCGGATCTACTTCCTTGCCCACGTCAGTCACCGCACGCCTGAAAGAGGCCGCGCTGCAATACGCGATTGGAAAGATATCCACCTTCCCCTACATCTTGCGCGACAGCGTTTACGTTCACAAGAGCGGCGATGCCGCCTCCGGCTTCAGATTCACGCACAGTATCCTGAGCATCATCGACCAGCTGCTCAGCACGGACCCACATCAGCACGCTCTGGCTTACATCCGCTACAGTATTATAGCACGGTCACTGCATCCATACACCGTACTGGAGCTGTTGCGCGTTCGCCGTGGATCAGCCGCGGAGGCGCCACCAGAAGGTCTTCTTCTCGCCATCGCCTCTACCCTTGCGGACAAGCCGCCGCTGCAAAACGGCGGTCTATCGCGACTTCCTCCCGCTGAAGCATCCGTGGCGGCCTTCTTCGACTCCACCGGCGACGACGGCCCTTTCAGGTCGGAGATGGAGAAGAAGCGGTACATAGCAGATCTTTGTGCTGCTGCGAAAGCCTGCCTGGCGAGCGGCGCTCTCGGTGCTGCCCATCTGCTGCTCACCGTGGCTGCGAGAGCGGCCACGCTAATCTACGGCGGCACGCAGATGAAGAGCCACGCCGGGGCGGCTCAGGCGCATGGAAAGGAGGAGCGAATGTATGACTGGACTATTGCCGAGTGCATCAGCATTATGCGCTGCTACACGGACTGGTCGCTCACCACCTCCTCCTCTCTGGGTGTCATGACCGCACACGTCGGCGCTCCGCACACTCTAAAGAAGGAGGCGGCTCTCCGTGATGGCGGGGCGCATCCCATCGAAACATCGCGGCATGCGCAGATACACCAAATGCACGTGTTGCGACAGCCCAAGAGGTCTCTTTGAGAGCCGCTGAGACCACCGCTGCCGCCCTCGCAGCCGTTGCAAGGGTACGCCCCTCCCCCAAACGATCGGCGCTCACTTCTGCTTTAAGGGAAACACATTCGATAATGCGACATTTTCTTAAAATTGCGCTCCCTCGCGCTGTGCAGCACATTCGGCGTGCCCTATCGCATCTGAGGCAAGCTGCTGAGTGGGTGTGTTATCACGAGCGATGAGCGAGAACGGTGTGAAGGTATGCGTGCCAGGCGACGCCACAGCGCACCTGTGCGACAGGTGCCGCACCTCCCCCATCCAACTGGGTCAAGTGGCGCGGCACAGATGCCGTAAACGTGCGGAGGAACACCTCTAAAATCGCACCATCGACTCCTCCAGGCGCCGGTGTGAGGTGTCGGCAAGTGACATAATGGAGTGCCGCGGTTTGAGGCGGCTGAGGGGGGAGGCACGACACGCGTACAGGGCCAAGGGCCTCCTCGGGCGCATGGGGAATGCACGTGAACCATCCTCCTGCTGCCCTCATGGCAGGCGTCTCCGTTTCCGCCCTCGAGCACGGCCCTGGACGCGACCCGCTGGGATCAAGGTGTGTGTGTGGTCGGTTCAGATCCGCCCGGCGCCGATGACGCAGCATGAATGCGAAGAGGGGATGCGGAAGGACAAGCAGAGCCCGTTTGATGGTTGACGGCTCGATCCGGGACGCCCCGGATGAGTCCGCAGGGCTCGCAGCGGGGTGGGAGGGCGGTGAGGCGTGCGTGCCTGCGCGCGTACTTGCCGAGCTATTTGCTACAGAGAAACGACACGTTAAAGGGATACCATAAGTTTACTATAACGCAGTCATCAGGTCCCCTCCCCTGTGCCTCGTGCGACTGGCCGACTCTTGCTGTCCGGTCTCTGTGGGCGTAAGCCCGGCGAGAGCACGCACAGAGGGAGCTGCTACGCCGTGCACTCAAGCAGTGAAGTGGTGCTCATACGCACATAAGACCCAGTTCAGTGTTTGAAGGGAGCTTTGTAGATGCCTAGAAAGCAGCGAGACGATGCAGCAGCAAACTGGATGACAACACCTGCGCATCCGCAGGAGCATGTGTGTGCTGCCGTGGCGGACTTGGCAGCGGCACCTCTGTCACGCACGTGCAGTGCACACGTGAGAGACGGTTGGGATATCAACGGGAGGGGGCGGGAGGGGGTGCTGGTGGTGGTGGTGGTGGCGAGGAAGGTGTGAGAGGCGCACTTTCGCATGCCCGCATAGATTACCACTGCTCTCTCTCTCGGTCTCTTCCACCCGCCCTTCTCGATTGGAGCCTAACAGCAAAGTGGCGCTGCGAGCCCTCCGTTTCTCCTTTCCCCTTCGGCGGCTGTGCGCATGCGCAGGACCATTCAAAGACGTCCCTCGCCTGCCACCGCAGCTTACATGACTGCTTCCCCCCTCCTCCCTCCCTCCCCCTTACCCCTTCCCCGCATTTTCTTCTGCCTTTGCCCCCCAACCGCTGTGACGTTTCCCACGCGTGGCCTTTGGCCGCCCCGAGCGTTTTCTGTGAATACGCCTTTACTCTGCCGCACACACACACACAATCGTGCCTGTGCCCTATGCATCTGCGCGATCGTGACTGGACCACTTCGACCTTTGTGGAAGGAACGGGGCGGCGATTGATGTCAGGCAAGGGGAGCAGCAGTACCAAAACAAAAACTTTGCTGCCGCCTCGAGTTTACTCGACCACAGGCACTTAGCAGCATATCTTCATCCCCCGCTTTTACTCCCCTCGCGGTCACGGCTCTTTCACTACCACCCCTCTGTCCGCCCCGCCATCGATATCGCTGTGCCCCCACACTCCCCATTTGGCGTTCATACTCAGCGCGCTCCCGTGGAGGGTGACCGAGTGGCGGAGAGGGGGAAAAGAAGGCCTGAGTGCAGGGGGTGTATTTCTGAGGAAACACGGCCCCTCATGTCTGCCTTTGCTGCACGAATGGGGCGCGCCGCCTCGCGAGGCACTCACGACACCGCAGGCACGAAAAAAGCTCTCCAACATTTCTCCCCCGCTTCATCGAATAGGCCTGCCGCGGCACCGCCGCCAACGAAGCGGATGGAGGTGACACCACCAGTAGCGGAGTTTATTAATTATGATGTAGATACCACCTACGTGATGCCGCTCGAGGTTCGAAACCGCACAGACGAGATACTGACGCTGCGCTTTGTGGCGCCGGCGCGGCACCCGGGCAGCTTTCGACTTGTCAATGGTGCCTCGGTACGTGTCGCACCTGGACTGGCACACACTGTCGAGGTCGAGTTCACCACCCACACGGCGCAAGACTACGCGGATGTGTTGACCATTCTTAGTGGCGACGGTGGTCGCGTCGAGGTACCGCTGACGGCGTGCCGTGTGCCCCTCGTGGAGTTTCCTCCCACGGTGAACTTTGGCAAGGTGGAACAGCAACTTGTGTGTGCTACGCGCGCGCTGACGCTGGTGAACCGCGGCCGAAAAGACGCGGCTGTTTCGTTCGTGGTGGATGAGAGAGGCGACAGGGATGGTGGTGCAGCGTGCGGGGTGGTGCTGAGCAGCACGTCCGTTGTGGTGCCAGCAGAGGGCCGAGCAACTGTCGCGCTTGAGCTGAAGCCGCTGCCGCCTGCTCTATACACGTGGCACATCCCGGTGGAGATGAACGGGCAGCGCCTGCCAACCCTCTTGGAGGTGACAGCGGAGGTAGTAGACTGCCGGAGCCGCCTTTTTGATCCACAGACAGGAGAGGAGGCTGTCTCGGTAGAATTCGCCGAGACCTTTGCTGGGAATACAGCGAAACATCAACTGGAGGTCGTCAACGGCGGGTCGCATGCGATCAGCTTCGCGATCCGCTCCGCGCACGACCTCTCCGAAGGTGGAGCAACCCCATTCTCCTTCGCCCCCACTCAAGGGCGGCTGCCTCCGCAGGGGCGCCTCTCCGTCATTGCGCTGTTTAAACCACAGCTGAAAGTGCGCCGCACTGGATGGAGCACCACTCCGCTCAATGCGCCTGCGGAGACTGCGGAGGTCCGAAAATACGAGGCCCTCTTCTCCTTGCTCTTTGTGGAGACGGAGCAGACGCAAAGCTTCCGGATGGTGGGCACGTCGTGCGAGACTCTCGTCCGCCTCTCTACGTCGGTGATTGACTTTGGACCCTGCGTCCTGAAGGAGTCAAAGGAGTCGACACTCACGCTCACGAACGACGTCGCCCACCTGCCCATGCGCTACGCAGTGCAGTGCCCGCCGCACTTCTCTGTCACACCGGCGCGCGGCGTAGTGGCCCCTGGCGGAAGCGTCACATTGCGCATAGCGTTTCGCCCGCGTCGCCTTGAGCCGTACGTCGAGACGCTCACCCTCATCGCCAACGATACGGTGAGGAGCGTCGTGGAGCTGCGGGGAACGCCGCTATACCGCGAGGGCGCCGCGCTGCCAGCGAACTCTCGCCCTTCCGGCGCGGAGGACGAGATGGCGAAACCAGCGGCGGTGGACCTCGGCATGATCCCTGGGGAGGGGCTGACACCACCCTCGCTCCCCCGACAGGTGCCCGCGGCAGCGCTGATGGCAGAAGACACGGCGGTGCAGAGCTGCAGCAGCAGCCACGTCGCGCCACCCGTGTTTGATGTGCACTCTTTGGCAAAGCGGCGCTTCCATCTCGCCCCAGCAACACCGCAGGAGCGGCGTGACTGCAAGCGCGAGTTGACGCCGATGGAGGTGCTCAATATTGTGCTGCCATGCAAGTCGCTGAAACTTGGGCGCGTCACCATTCACGCTGATGCGGTGGCATCACTCTTCGTGTACAACGGCACAAAGGCAAGCGTCCAGGTCGGCGTTCCGACAGAGGCGGAAGGTCCTGTGACGGTAGAACCTTCCACCCAAGTTGTGCCGGCGCAACGCATGGCGCAATTCGACGTGCATCTCCGCTTCGGCGCGGTGCAGGCCTTTCAGCAGGTCATGCGCGTCGTTGTGAACCATAGGCATCACATGCGCTTCTCGGTCCAGGCGGATGTGGTGCCGGTGGAGGTGACCCTCTCACAGACGCAGGTACTGCTGGCGCTGACTGGACAGGCCGAGGAGCCTGTGTGCACAGCACAAGTGACGCTTACGAACAAGGGCAACTGCGCCGCGGCGTGTTGCTGGCATATCGCGTCGCCGTCGGGCGAGTTCGAGGTGGAGCCAAGGACTGGGCTACTGAGCGCCGGCGCAGAGGGCAGTGCGACGCTTTTTTTCCGTCCCGCTGCAGGTACATCGCATGCCTCCTGCGAGGCGCGTCTGAAGGTTGTGGGGGCGACGGAGGACAAGGTGCTGCTGCTGACTGGAAGCGTAGCGCCGACGAAGTGTGCGTGGGGGGAAGCTGTGGGCCTCACGACGCCTCCGCTGGCCCCCGCCTCCAAGGACCCGGCTGCCGTCTCAGGCGTGCTGTCTTTGGGGCGTATCGCAGCCGGCGTCCCCGCTATGGCGACGCTTCCCCTCACCAACAAGGGTAGGACGAACGCGTACTTCTCCGTTGGCGCGTTGCCCGCGTGGTTGACGGTATCGCCGTCGCAGGGGCGTGTCTGCGCTGGTGAGACAGAGGAGCTCACGGTGCGGGTGCGGCATGCGATAACCGGTGGCGTGACTCATCTTGTGGAGTGCAGTGTTGCTGGCATGCGGCGCCCTCTGATAGCACGTGTGGAGGCGACCGTCGTGGCCCCGCCGCTGTCAGTGGAACTGGATGGCAAGGAGCAGGGCGAGGCGCACCTAGACTTCGGCCATGTCTACGTCGGTTGCCCGCAGTCGCGTTCGTTGACGCTCCGCAACGGCGGCGACGTGGCTGCCGCTGTGCAGGTCAACCTGGAGTCGTGTGCATACTACTCTCTCGACTCAGCGGTGCTGGAAGGGGAAGGGCAGCAGGATATGGTGGAGAGCGTGATGTCGCTTGCCACCTTGGATGACTCACGGCGCTCGCGTCTCACGTCGCGCGCGCGGTCTCTGTACTCCCTCAGTGTGGCCGACCGCAGGACGTCAAGCGGCGTCGCCGCTGCCATTGTCGTGGTACCGCCGATGGCGGAGTACACGCTACGTCTTTTATTCAACTCTCTGCGCGCTGCTGCGGCACAGTGCTGCCCTGTTCGGTGGCATCAGCTCGGCGCAGACGACATGCACCCACTGCCGCCGTTAACTGTAGAGGCCACTGCGCTGCTGCCGTCAGTCGTGCTGAGCACGAGGGCGGTGACCTTTCCCGGCGTCGTGGTCGGCCAGCGACCGCCACCTCGAGTGGTCTTCGTCCGACGCGCAGATCTGGGGGCGTCGCCATCATCGCCGCAACGAGGATCGGTTGCGTGGCGGCTGGAGACGAAGGGAGGCGCTTCCAGCTTCCTAGTGGAGCCGCACCGAGGCATCCTGGGCGAGGGAGAGGAGCAGACCGTCACCATCACGTATCTACCGACGAGTGCTGGGCGAGTGCAGGCGTGTCTGGTGCTCAAGACGGAGGAGGAAGCGGAGAGCTCGACAGGGGCGCCGTGTGCGTGCTGCGCCATCAGCGCTTCTGCCACCGAGCCGCGTGTGTGCAGCGACTATGCTTCTCTGGTGTTCCCGACTGCGCCGCTCGGTGTTGCCGTGAGGATGACGGTGCTGCTCCATAACGAGGGCTATGACGCCGTACGCGTCGAGTACCCCGGCTCCTGCGACCCGCCTCTGCAGGTGTCGTTCCCTCAGGGCCACTCCATGGGCGCCCCGCCACGGGCCACCCTTCCCGTCACCTTCACTTTCTGCAGTCCCACGCCGATTTCCGTGCGCTCCGCCATCCGCTTGCACACGGACGCTGGCGGCTGCATCGAAATTGCCATCAGCGGCAGCGCTGTGAACTCCATCATAACCACCGAGGCTTTTGTATCATATATGAGCCGCACGAGATCGGCGACCGCGAGTGATGGAGACGACGTCCTACAGGTGCCACAGCGCTGGCCCGGCAGCCGCTACCTCGTTGAGGCAGAGCTTCCAATGGTGTGCACCTTGCCGGCTTCCTCAGGTGGCGCGTGCGATTGCTTGCACATCCAAATGGATGCGGTAAAGGAGGGCGTTGACTGGGAGGCGGAGCGGGCGTGGCTGACGGCGTGGTGGAACGCTTTCGTCTGCCGCACTCCTGTGCAGGATGTGGTAGAGGCGCTTCAAGCGACACGCGGCGGGATCATCGGTGACATGACGCATCAGTTCACCGGAATGCGGCCTCGACGTGCTGAGGCGCTAGAGTCGTCCCACCTCGCCTCTACGCGTGCAGCTAAGGAGGGCGGCTCTGGGCTCTCTGTGGCCGCGGCAACCCGTCGTCGCAAAGGCACGGTAGTGGTGCGCGGCGGGACGCGGCAACAACGGCAGGCGGAGGTGGTCGGCACTACCCCTTCCTCGCTTTCGATCACGCCGAAGGAGCTGCGCACCCTTCACATTCTCATCCAGTACGTGCGCTCCTGCGGCGGTTGCCTGATCGATGTAGAGCTGCCGTATTTGCTTCCCTTCGATGCATTCGTCGAGCATGTGGCTGCGCACTCCCCGTACGCGCTGGAGCAGCTGTCCAACCTCGCTGAAGGCGGGGATGTCGAGGCGGTGTTCCAGCGCCGCGCAACGGCGTCATGGGTGACCGTGATGCGAGAGTGTCTACGACTGTTCTATGTGTCGCAGGTGCGCGTGACAGCCGCCACCCCGATGCCACAGGCACTGCGAGGGTGGTCGCCCTTGTCGTCGCTGCAACGTTCCCAAAGCCGAAGCAACGTCTACAGCGAGGAGGAGTCGCTAATCTTGCGCTGGGTGGCCGCGTGCGTCACGGCCTTCGAGACAGGCGACAACGCAGACCTTTACAAGAGCCTACCGGCGAAGGCGCCGCATTGCTTCGAAGATCTCCGCGACGCACAAGCCCTCATCGCTGTTGTGCTGACGTACGTGCCAGCTCTCGCGCACGAGGTGCGCAGGGCCATCGCCTCCGGCGCCCAACAGAGGCATGCGGGACTCGCTGCGGCTCTTTTGAACCTTTTGCACACATTGGGAGTTCCGGGACTCCCGGCTGCCGACGCCTTCGTGACGGCGCCACCAACGCAGATGGTGCTGCTCCTCACTCACCTCTTCACGTATCTGCCAAAGTTCATCGCCGCCACACCTGTTGACTTCAACGGCCGCGCTCTTACGATGCTGACGCAGACCATCACCGTTGAAAACACGTCCGCGGAGCCGCGCGATTACAACGTCCTCCTACTCGATGCCCCACTATTCTCTGCCGACTCTGACAAGCTGACGGTGGCGCCGCGCAGCTCGGTGCCGCTGACGCTGTCGATCATTCCGCGCATGCGGCGACCGGTGACGGGGCAGTGTGTGCTGATCGACTGCTCCCCACAGGTGCCGCCGGCAGAGCGAGCACCTTTCGTGTTTCAGCTCAAGGCCACTCCAACCATGGAGCCGCTGCAGACGGTGTATGTGGAGACGCCGCAGTACGAGTGTCTTCAATCGGAGCTTTATATCACCAACCCCTTCTCTGTGGATTGCGTGGTGAGTCTGCGAGTGACGCAGATGCGCTTGCCGGCTGCAACGCAGATGACGGATGCCGCCGCAGCACCCGAGGGCACCGCGCCGTGGCTGAATAGCGACGATGCGTCCTTCTGGCGGCAGAACCATGATGCCCCCTTCACCGTAGCCACGGAAGTCCTTTCACTACGCCGCGGTGAGCCAACACGACTGCCCTTCTCATTCGCGCCCCTCTCACGTGGCGTTTACCGTCTGCTTCTGACCTTCTGGGAGGAGCGAGAGGGCGAGTTCACATGGGCGGTGGAGGCGACGAGCGGGTGGCCCAAGCCGGTCGACGCCAGCCTGGACCTACGTGTGGAGCTCGGGGAGAGCTGCACGTCTACGCACGACGTCAAGAGCAGCAATCCGTCGCTCGAGCGCTGCCTGAAGTTCTACGAGGATCGCGCGCGCAGCGCCCAGCGCACCGACCTCAGTCGCCTGCTAAGCGGGGCTCGCTATGCGGTGTACTTTTTGAATGAGCGCATGGAGGGCCCTAATCCCTTCTTCGTCGCCACACAGAGCACGTTCCTCGCAAGCGCCGCTGC
Source organism: Leishmania martiniquensis (assembly GCF_017916325.1). NCBI lineage: Eukaryota > Euglenozoa > Kinetoplastea > Trypanosomatida > Trypanosomatidae > Leishmania > Leishmania martiniquensis. The sequence continues at coordinate 695,776 of NC_090157.1, forward strand.
AGAAATGACATGGCCGATGACCTTTACCTTCACACCGCAGTGTGTTGGGGTGTACCGAACCTATGCGCTGCTGATATCTGAGGCCGATGTGCGACTTCTGCTAATTGTAGGCGAGTGCGTGCCCAGGGGTGACCGGAAAGAGCTACAGTTTGCGTGCCCGGCGCGCCAGGTGATCTTGCAGCAGATCACACTGGGCAACCACAGCACCACGGAGGACTGGCTCTTCACCGCCACGTTCGAGGGCTCCGCCTATTTCACCGGACCGCACGATATTCGGGTTCCGAGTGGACGGTCAAAAGAGTACACGATCAAATATGCCCCTTCGTGGATTAGCGAAGAGGAGAGGGCAACGCTCGTGCTGCTGAACGGTGTCACTGGACAGAAGCACACCTACACCCTCGTGGGCACCGCAGAGGCGCCGCTGTCCGAGGGTATCTTGACACTGGACTGCCGAGCGCGCGACCGTGAGACACTGGAGGTGATGGTGCCGAACATTTGTGCACAGGACACAACGTACTTTGTGAAGACGGACTTGGCGTACTGCGAGTGTGAGTCACCGTCACTCGTCATTCCACGAGCGTCGAGCCGCCGCTTCGCGATGACGGTGACCCCCACCGTTCGCGGTGACTACTCCGGCCGCGTCACTTTCACCGCCTCGAATGGGCGGTATGTGTGGTACGCGGTGCAGCTGCACGTGGCTCCACCAGAGAAGGAAGGCCTCGTTGAGCTCCGTACAAACGTTCGGACGTCGATGGTGGCAGACGTCTCGGTGATGAACCCGTTTGATGCTGCGCTCTCGTTCAAAGTGCACCGATACGGTGCTGGGCTGTACGGCGCGAACACCTTCCAACTGGCCCCCAAAGCTACCGCGGCTTACAGCCTTCTCTTTGTCCCGACCCAAGCCGGCGAGTCGGCGGGGCGTCTTTCCTTGGTGAGCGAGGCTGCCGGCGAGTTTTGGTATGAGCTGCACATGACGGTAACGGAGGCAGAGGCGGAGTCCCTGCCCTTCCCACCCACCCCTATTGGCCAGTCGCAGGTCATGCAGGTGCACTTGCCCAACCGAAGTGACGTGAACTCCGTCTTGACGGTGGAGTCGACGGACGCAGCTTGCTTTGGGGTGCGTCCGCCAAGGGTGGTGCTGCCGGCACACTCGGAGAGCATCATCGACGTGGTCTTCACACCGCGGTGCGTCGGCGTCGAGCAAACGGCCTTGGTGACGCTGCGCGACCCCGAACTGGGATGCTGGCGCTACGAATGTGCCGGTATGGGCACGCCTCCCTTGCCGGCAGAGCCGCTGTCGTGCACTTGCACTATCGGGACCACGGCAACACTGCTTCTGCCCTTCACGAATGTCCTGAAGCGAGACACCGCGTTAGAAGTGCGGCTGAGAGGGGATACCGCGGCCTTCGCGCTGCGTACAGTACCGAGCAGCGCGGTGGCGGCTGGTGCCTCCGTGTCGCTGCTTGTGGCGTTTACCCCCTCTCTGGTGAAGCGCCATGACGCTGTCGTGGAGATTTGTCCAGCGGTGCGGCGCGACGACAAGACCTGTGACGTCACGTGGTCGTACCCGATCGAGGGCTTTTGCGTGTACCGGCAGACGCAGCCCTCTTTGCGCTTGCGCTGCGCCGCTCGCACGCAATGTGAGGACACAGTCTACGTGCACGCACCTGGGCTGCCTCCAGGTCTCAATGCTGCTGTCTCGGTGGCCTTCGAGGTGGACTCTAAGCAGTCCTACGCGGCTGCCGCGGCAGCGAGTGTGTCATGTAGCGTGACTATGCCGAGTCCGTACCCGGATGGGTTTGAGGTAAACCTCAAGTTCGCCCCGTTGCGGCCGCTAGTGGGATCAGGGTGGGTAGTGGTGCGTGGTGCAGAGGGCGGTGTTTGGCAGTACCAGGTGCTGCTAGAGTCTACCCCGGCGCCCGTCGACGACACTATCGTGCTGTACGGCGAGTACAAGGAGAGCACCTCCGCTTCGTTTGACTTGTACAACGTATTTCCTTACCGCTCCACTTTCTTCGCGTACTTCACGGCTGACAGTTCCAAGGACTTTACTGTGTCACCTGCGCATGGAGTGCTGCTTCCGTTTGTGCCTGGCCAACGGGGAGCCGCCACGCCCACCAGCGTGCAGATCTCTGTGCATCCCTCCTCCCGCATTCCTCAAGTGGAGGGCACACTCGTGGTGGACACAGACGACATGCAATGGACGTTCCGCGTCCTCGGCAAATTCGGCCATCAGTTCCGGCTACCCGATTGAGGCGTTGGCGATGTGTTGTATGTGTGTGTGAGGGGGGGGCGGCTGCCCTAGTGCATGGCAACTCTTCTTTGCTGCTTCCCATGCGCCGCTTTCTTCTTTCACGATGTTTCACTAGCGGAACGCCGTCGGCGCCCCCGCGACCGTCGATGCCCCCCGCGTCTCTTTCTTTCTTTCTCTCTTTGCGCGCCTCTTGTAGCCTTCTTGATTGCTTTGTGCGCATCCCCCCTCTCCGCACAGGTATGATGTACAGGCCGAATCTCAATATTTTCCTCTCTCTATGTTTAGTGCTTCCCCCCTCCCCCCTCACTCCTCGCAGTGCGCGCACACCGATGTCTTTGCACTCCGACGCGCATGCGAAACGCATGCCTAATCAGTATATCGCCTTTACACACTCGTGCACCACACGCGCTGCACCATTCCTCCCCTTTGGCGGCCACGCGTTGCTTTTCGTGGGGCGCATCGATCGACGCGCGCACACGATACGGCCGCCAAAGGGGAGGAATGGTGCAAAGGGGCTCTGAAGCATCCACTGCGGAAACTGTGCGAGAGGGTGCGCTTCGTGGGGGCTTTCTATCCTTCTCTTTCTGCTTCTTCAGTGCTGCAGCGCAAGGAAAGCGCGCGCCGCATGCTGCACCTTGCGCACGTGCGCAGCGCTTTTGTAAACGCGCTGTCTTCACCGCCACCGCCCCCACACCCTTCGCCACTCCTCCTCGCTTCCTCGTCTCTAATCTTTTTTCTCCTGTAGACCTTTTCGGCCTCTTATCATCAAGCTTCTGTGCCCTCCTACTCCATCACCTGCAGCCACACAGTTCTGTGGAGGATGACAGAGAAGGGTGGGAGGGAGAGAGACCGCGTCACTGTGCCTCTTCATGCTGCACTGTGATGCCCAAAAAAATGACTGAAGCACAACCAAATTCTCACGGATGGGGGCCACTAGCGCCTCAGAGAGGGAGAGAGGCATCGAGGGGCACGAGCGGAGGGAATGGGCGATCGATGTGCTCTATCACAGCAACAGGGCACTCACCTGTTTTGGACGAGCGGGAAGCCGCGCATGGGAATGCATTCTGCTTCATCCGCGACATCCTTTTCTCTCTCTCCTCTTTTTTTCTACTTGCTTGCTGTTCTCGACGTGTGGGTGTGCTCCTTCGCTGCTGCCACTGCTCTACTCCTGCTGACCACCTCCTCGTACGTTCTGTGATGTGGCGTCCACACTGCGCACCTGTGCGCAGACACATATACACACGGACACACGAGCTCCAGCCTTGCCCATCACTTTTTACCCCTGCCCTTCCCACTGGTGCATCGAGATCATCGCCTCGCCCCGCCCACCCATATCTCGCTGAGGGCCCCCGTTTTTTTTAGGTCGTTCATTGAACATTCGCGCTGTCTTTCACCGTATGCATTGAGGAGGTCTGCATGGACGGAGAGTACGGGTGAAACGGTGTTCAGAAAAGCGCGTTGCCGATTAGAGAAGCCGAAAAGAGGAGTATGACGTCGAAGCACACCTCGCAGCCCTACACAATGCCGGCGAACACACCGGCATGGAACCCGGAGACGCGGCTTCCGTCGCTTAGCAAGTCCTCCATGATCCGCGACGTGTGGGCTGACAATCTCGAGGAGGAGTTTGCCATAATTCGGTCGCTTCTTAAAGATTACTCGTTCGTCTCGCTGGACACGGAGTTCCCTGGCGTGGTGGCCAAGCCTGTGGGCAGCTTCAAGACGACGCACGAATTTTACTACCAAACCCTCCGCTGCAACGTGAACCTCCTCAAGATCATTCAGCTCGGCATCACACTCCTCAACGACAAGGGCGAAGTCCCGGAGCACTGCTCTACCTGGCAGTTTAATTTCCGTTTCAGCATCAAGGAGGACGTGTACGCACAGGATAGCATCGAGCTTCTTCGGCACGGCGGCATCAACTTCGACTACTTCAACGACTTCGGGATTGAGGTGACACACTTCGCGGAGCTTCTCATCTCCAGCGGGCTGGTGCTCAATCCCAACGTGCGCTGGCTCGCCTTCCACGCTGGCTACGACTTTGGGTACCTCATCAAGGTGGTATGCAACAAGGATCTGCCAGAGAAGGAGGAGGAGTTCCTGCAGACCCTCCATGCCCTCTTCCCGAGCATGTTCGACCTTAAGTATCTGCTGCGATTCACGGAGGTGTCTCACTCCTTTGGCTTGGACTACTTAGCGGAGAGCCTGAAGCTGCGTCGCTTCGGCACTGCTCATCAGGCCGGCAGCGATTCGCTCCTCACGGGTCACTGCTACTTCAAGCTACTGCGTGAGAGCTTTGGCAACACCGCACCAGTGGCCAACAACGGCGTGCTCTACGGCCTTAGCGAGGACGCAGCTTCCTCCGCAACCCCTAGCAGTGCGCAGGCGGTGACACAGGCGGTGACACAGGCGAATAGCAACACTCACAGCTTCGCGAGCCCCATGGCGTACAACAATGGTGGCGCAGTTGGCGGGGCTTTTCCAGCAGCTCCCATCACCTCTAACATGCGCAGGCCGTGAGAGAGCGCGCGGCTCGTCTGCGGTGCCCTCCTTCGAGATGCGTCGGTGTGAGTTGCACTTGCTGATTTCTGCGTGCCTCTCTCCTTTTTTTTCGTGTGCGCTTCTGGTGGCTTGTGCAACACTTGGCGGCAGCGCATCTCGATGTGGCCAACACTCTCCCCTCTTCTCCCCTCTCTTTTCCGGGTAGGGAGGAGGGGGAGGAGCGCCTATGTGTGTGTGTGTGTGCGTGTAAGGCGCCGCATTCGTATTTTCCTTTTCTTCCCTTTCCCTCGTGTGTGCGTGTGTGTGTGTGTGGAGGAGGAGGATGGGGTGAGATGGAGGGCGCACAGAGCGCGTTTAGCGTTGCTCCTCCCTTTTCCCCCTTCTCTTTTTGTGCAAGTCTGTTCGTCTGCCAACTGGCCGTCTTTTTCGCATGTCTCTCTTTGAATCCGCCTTCTCCCCTCCCTCTGTTCGTGTCTGTCTCTGTGTGTGTGTGTGTATTTTTCTCTGTCAGCTCTCTAATGACAGCAGCAACGTGAATGCAAAAAAAAAACAATGCGCCGCATAAATGGTCACAGCCACACCTGGGGTGCGGCAAAGAGAGAGGGAGAGCGCTGTTGTGGTTGTGCGCGCCACTTAGACTTCATTCTTGTGCGTTCCCGCACCCGGCCTCGCCCTCCGAGATGGCCGCGGCAGACGCAGAAAAAGGTCGCGCGGTGCTGATCAGCGTCCCGCGCGTGCCCCTCTTTCCTTCCCAACTTCACTTCCTTCTTCGCACGTTCATGTGCTCCGGCCCACTCATACTCTCCTCCTCCTCCCCAATTCTCTGCATACCCCCTCTCTCTTGCCTTCTCTCCGGCACAAACAAACACGTCTGCGCATGGCATACGTCGCACATCAGAGCAGTTATCGCCCATTCAGCGACCGCTGTCCGCTTCTCTTCATAGCGGCACGAAGGAGACGAAACACATACGAAAATTGACAGCTATGCCCTCCGAGCGCGCCCCCTCTGCCACCGCCGCGGCGGTGGAGGAAGAGACGAGCGACTTCTGGTCGAATCCTGTCGATCACTTCCGTCCCAACCTGAAGTTCCTCTCCGTGTACGTGGAGCATCAGTACGTGGTGGACAAGTGGCTCCGCGTCAAGGAAAAGTGGCTGAAGCCGTGGTACCTGCCGTGGTGGACGCCCATGTACCAGGTGATGACGTGGTACTCCCAGCGCAACCGCAACCTCATGCTGGTGGAGAACAATCTGAACTACCGCCCGTACCGCTACCGCCGCAACGACGAAGACCGTAAAAATCCTTACTAATACCGTTCATGTGAGCGGCCCTGCGCGAGGCGGGGGAGGGTGGGAAATGGAGAGTGGTGGCGCAGCCGTGACACTGGAAGCACTGGGGAAGCCGTTTCCTCTGTGCCCCCTCAGCACTCTACTGCACCCGCTCTCTGCTCCCCCCTCCATCATAGCTTTTTTAGGAAGATGTGTGGGACTGTGTGTGCGCGTCCTCTCCCAACGCTCATTGGTAGCTAACGAGTCGCAGCCCACAGGCAAACGGGGGAGTGGCGGTGGGAGGGAGGGGGAGACGTGTTTCACACGCGCGAGCGTGTGTGAATGGGCTGCTGGGCGTGCTTGAATCTTTGTATGTGATGCACATGCCACCGCACATAGACACGGCAATGCAGTATATCTCTTCCTTCCCCAGTTCGTTCCTTGGTGCACCGTCTCGCTCTATTTCCTCCCTCCACGCACGTGTGTGTGCCAATAGGGTCAGCAAAAAAAAACAAGCAAACACACCTACATCTACACCTATTAAGGGATGCACAAATGAGGCAGGAGGCCTGCTGCGGGCTGCGACAAGTCAACGGTGCGGCCCTCGGGGCTTGGGGATGGGGAGGGGGCGGCAAGGAAGAGAATGGGAAGACCGAGCGCGGTGGCTGCACACAGCATGGTGGAAGGATTTTGGTGCCCCCACCTCCCTCAGAGACAGCTTCTCCCCCGCGTTTTCGCCCAACAAGATGTTTACGCCAATGCCGCGCGGAGTAACTCACGTGTGCTGTGGTGAAAAAAAAAATAATCGTCACACCTGCGACGGCGGGAGAGTGGCTCGATGCCGATCTCTCGGTCCTGCTCGGTCCGGTTGCCACACACACACACACACACCCAGACATAAGCGAGCAAGTCTAAAAAACTGAGATGGAGAGGGGGGTGGGTGGGTGAGCGGGCGGGCGCGGTGCTGGTAAGCTCCTCTAAGTCTCTGCTGCCGCTTCCTTTCTTGCGTGCGTGTGTTGTGTGTGACCCGATCAGGATGAGCTCCATGACTCAGCTGCATACCTCCCACTCCTATCCTTCGTCTGAACCGCATTCCTTCACTCTGCTCGGCTCTCGCGTGCTTTGTGCTCCCTGCGACGTGTTCTTTGCGAGGACACTGCCAAGCGCGATTGCTCCGCACGGCAGCTATGGCGCAAGATACCCTGAAGGTATGCGTCTTCATCGGCTTTCTGGGCGCCGGTAAGACTACCATCCTTCAACGTCTTCTCCCCACCATCCCACGTGAAGAAAAGGTTTGCATCCTTGTGAACGACATCAGTCGTGATAACATCGACGTGCACGCTTTTCAGCCGGCGAACATGGCACACATGGCATCTCCCCATGACACTGTTGCACTGGCGCTCTCCGGCGGATGCGTGTGCTGCAATCTGCTCTCCGGCCTCGTCGCGGAGCTGCAGTCGGCGCACGCGCAGGGCTTCAGGTACGCATTGTTAGAGTGCACCGGTGTTGCGGATCCTATCCCTGTCGTGGCCACGCTGCACGCGCTTCCTGAGCTTCGTGCACGCGTAGAGGTGGACGCGGTGGTAATGGTCATCGCCGCGTCCTCCTTGCTTTCGGTTACGGCAGGTGATCAAGTGGGACTCGACTCGTTGGACGTCTTGCAAGGCGACCAGATCAAAGGCGCTAACGTGGTTCTCATCAACAACTGGGAGTACACGGATCGCATCGACGCCGCAATGATGCGGCTCTGGGTGCGGCGCATCAAAGAATTCGCCCGCGATTCGAACCCGAACGTGCGTGTGTACTGCACGAACGCAGGCTTCTTCGCCTTCGAGTCGCTCGTGTATCGCCAGGGCCTCTTCGCCGCCGACGGCGTTGCCGCCTTCTTCCTCAGTGCGTACGCAGCCGCGGGGAAGGTGATCGGTGCTTTTGGCGGCAGCGCAGCTGCTGAAGAGGAGGCGGGTGAGATGAAAAAGCTGGGCCTGCAGCTTTTCACACTGGAGCTACGAGGAAAGGCTCTTTCCACTCAGCTGCTGCGCCGGGCTCTCCTCAGTCCCGCAGCACGGCAACTGCTCGAGAACGTGTGGCGCAGCAAGGGGTACTTCAGCGCCATGGACGACGAAGACGGCGCTGGCTCGCGCTCTACCAAAGAACTTCAGTTCCGTTGGCAGACGGTGAAGCGCAGGGTCGACTACGGTGAGGTGCTGCCACCGTACGTGCCAATGGTCGCTCGAGAGACAGGCGAATCTCTTTGTTGCCTCGTTGTCTTTATCGGTGATTTTGACGCCGTCGCTAAAGCCCAACAGGCCGCTGCCTTCTTCTCCTCGGTCGCATCACGCAGCGTCTAAGACGCGTTCCTCTGGTGTCCTTCCCCTTTGCCTCTTTGTCGCTCAGCTTCCTTGCTGCTACTGCGCGCACCCACGTGCGCTCCTCCCTCCCCTACTCATCACCTGCCCACCTCGTCCCGCAAGCCACATACGACAAGAGCCTTCGCCCCTGTCACATGCTGCCGCCCCCTCTGTCGTGCATGGCTGTGCCATACTTGTGCACGCCAGTATGCTGCTGTGTCGCCTCGCTCCCTTAGGCGTCGGCGCTCGTCAGCTCTGCCTCTTTGACCGGCACGATCTCTCCGGTGCATTGGCCGCAGCTGGGGCGCGGGCGCTGCCAGTATCCTCCCTTCGAAGCTCCTCGCATGCGTGCAGCGTCGTACCCACACCCACCCCTCTTTTTCCAGACCGCTCCGCAGTGTGCTGCGGTGAGCCACCCGCCACACGCGCACACACGCTTGCACCTTCCCCTCGCACGAAGGAGGGATGCCGCATGCACGCGCGAATGGACGGGCAAAAAAAGGGAGAAGGGGGGAGACTGCCGGTGGTGAGGCGTTTTTCCTTTGCCGTTGCTGCCGTTTGATGTGTCCATTCTGTTACACCAAATAAGCGAAGCATCGCTCAGCCTCTGGCCGTATTGCAGGCCCGACTCCACGATGCGAAGCAGTGATAGAGAAGCGTGAAGGGCAGTGCGCGACCCAGTCGTCTTGGCACAGTCTCTGCCCTCCCATTCTGCCGGCTCCCCTTCTGTTGGTCGCCGCGTTGTGCATCCCTCTGGGCTAGATGGCGGCTACCAACGCCAGTAGGGAGTACGAGCCAAGTGACACACGCTTGATTCACGCCGACACCTTCCCTATCTTGTGTGTGATACGCACCTGCTCACCATCGCGGGTCACGCTGAAGCTCCGCCATTCAGTGCCTGGCAATTGCAACTGGTGATGCCCCGTCGTTCTGCCCTCCTCCCCTGTTACGTCGCAGGCGCATACCCCAGTGCTACACGCCAGAGATGGTTCGGCATTTGGCAGGGGGCTGGTAGAGGTGGGCGCTGCTTCAGCTATCCCCAAGAGAGAACGATTCTACCGCACTCCTGCAACGCCACGCTGCGGTGCCCTCTGCCATGTGGACCACCAGCGCAGGCAGCGAACCAATTCTGCTTCATCTCCCTCCTTCAGCCCGTCTCCCGCTGCACACGAATCCCTCCGCCTCCCACTCTTTGTTGGGCCCCGCGACTGCACGCGACTACCTCGAACGCAGCACAGACACCTGTGTGGCGGGGCTCCACACGCTCCATTTCGAAGGCCGGCACTTCGTCATCATTGTGTCATGTCTCACACTTCCTTGTCTCCTACTCCCTGACCCCCCTTCCCCATGCTGTACGGCCCCCCTTGCCACGAGCAAGGCTTCTTGGATTCCATACTCGATCAACTCACGGTGAATCCGTACATCGACCTCCCGACGGTGCTCGAGCGTGTCGAGCTGGCCCAGACGGCAGAATCAAATGTGGAGCAAATGAAGCAGCGCAGGGCGGAGCAGGCGGAGGAACACGCGGCCCGCCTGCGGGCCGAATGGGCGTCCATTACAAGTCATCAGAGCACTGTGTCGAGAACTGATCTGGAGGGCGCCGCAGCAATAGAGGGACTCACTGGTAGATCGTCGGCATTTTTGGAAAGCCTCGTTTATGCCACAGTTTGCGAGATGACATCGCTGCAAGGCGCCTCAAACATGTGGGGACGGTTTCCTTCAGGTGAATCGACAAAGCTTGCTGCGGAGGCGCTGTCACCTCTAACCTCGACCCTCTCCTGCTCGCACCTCAACGATGATGATGTGGCGCGTTTGCTGCGCAGCGCGTACGTCCGCCTACTTCCGCATATCCTCGCTGTGGCGGCTCCTATGGCTACCGGCTACACGACAACCTTATCCCTGACCACCCCTGCCACGGCCGTAGCACCGACAGTATGTGGCGGGCCGGAGGCAGTGCTGCCATGGTATGCGGTGTACGCCGCCGACACCACCGTCCGTGGCTTACTTTCCCCGTTCATGAGCTCTGTTGTGGGACCGCTGGAGAAGGAGCTGCGCTTCCACTTTCGCGCGGGATGCGACACGGCGGTCGTGCACGAGCCTCAACACTTCTTTTCTTTTCTGACGGAGTGCTTCCAGCGGCAGCAGCGTATGGCGGCGGAGCAGTGGGCAACGTCGAGGCTCCAAGACAGGGAAGGAGAAGCTGCCCTCCGTCTTGTAGCGTCCCTGAGTCAGTTGGTTCTGAGCGCCACTGCAGTGGTGGTCTTCCGAGAGTGCTACGGCTGGCCGCCTTACGCAGCGCTGCTGCGCCACAAGGACTACGTTGTGGTCACTGTGAACGCCGTGCTGGATTTTGTAGCATCTGCGGAGGGGCGCCTGTGCAGAGAGGCGGCGCAGCTGCTGGTGGAGCACCTGCTGGCGGAGGAAGTGCTCCAGCTGTATGCTCAATGTGCGGCGGATATGGCGGTGGCGGCACTGCACGATGGTACGGCGCGGCTGTGGAGGCGATCTTTCCTCGGGAAAGGGGCGGGCGGCGCGATCTCCCCGCTGTACACCAGCAGCTTGCACCTTGTACGCTCGCTCGAGGCCTTCCAGCGGCGTCTTCTCAATTCGCTGCTGCTTCTTCACGGCTCGTGGGCAGGACTGGTGTGGCGCCGAAGTGTGGAGCCGGCCCTTTCAATGTTCAGCGGCATTGTGGAGAAGCAGGCGCTACCTGCTATGGCGGACGCAGCCGTGGCCTCCTGGGAATCTGTCCTCACCCTTCTGTGGTACGTGGGGAGCGTGCAGGTTGTGACGGCGGCCGCAGAGGACTGGCTCGGGATGCTGCGGGAGAGCTGCGCCGCCATGGACGGCACCGCCTCCTTAGCTCCCTCCCTTTGCAACTCGGAGCCACTTGACGCATTGATGCTGCTTCGCGATCGGCTTGCTCGCCACTCAGCGGAGCAAGCTCAGCACCTCACTCGGCAGCTATGCACGCACCAGCCAGGGGATGCTGCGCAGGCTGCACGGCTGCTGCACGGTGCCGAGGAGCTCCTCAAGCGCATGGAGGCACTGCCCGATGGTACCTCGACTCGGTACGTTGTGCAGGGCGTGATGCAAGGCGTCCTGCAGGGATACCTTTCGCCCGAGGACAAGGCTGAGCTGCTGTCGTACGTAAAGCGCTGTGGGCTCTCGCGCTTTGCTCACCTCCTGACCTCGTGAGTCGTCTGCTGCGGCACGTGAGGAGGGGTAGAGGCGTCGTGGAGGACTCATTGGGGTCCCCGTCATCGCCTCTTCGCTTCGCCTTTACGTGTGCCGGCCGCACAACACTGTACACTGCACTTCGCTCGCATCGCGATCGCGCTATTGCTGATTCGACTTCCACACGAGACTGGGCAGAGCCGACGTAGCGATAAGCGGAGCTTTACGGATCGTGTGTGTGGAAGTACGTATCAGCGCTGCCCTTAGTGGAGTGCTGCAGCACGATGACTCAGCGGTGGTGTGCATCGACGACCACGGTTCTAATTAAGGGTGATGCGGCTCTTGGGGGCATCGGAGGCGGTAGGGGCGCCACTGGATGTGCCGGTGCCTTGCACAAGCTCGAGTTCGCACTGGAATGGAAAGGACATAGGGAGGACAGATGTGGCGGCATGGAGACTGGCGCCTCCCCCTCCCCCTTCTTCCTTCTCCATCCTCCTTTCCGTTACCCTCCAGCTCATCACGGGCCACGTATCACCGTGCTTGTAAGGGCGTATCTTGAGGTGCCGGGTCGGCGGCTGTGAAGTAACGGTACCTTCTTGGCGGCTACCTCGGCCATATCTCGGCCACTGTTTTCAATCGAATCCCTCAGCGAACACCGATCGCCTCTTCCTCGGATGCTTTCGCGGTTATGTTCCGCACCCTTGCTGCCTCCGCTAGCAGTGTACGAAAACATTTAGCGAACGTCCAGCGTCGTGCGTGCTCGCGGTTACTCCCCCGCTTCGTACTCTTAGAAACGACGCACGCGAGGGGCGAAGCCGTTTGAGCCGTATGGGTCGCGCGCACGCCGGCTCCGCGGCCTCGACACTTCTGCCTTCCTCCGCTGCCTGCCTCGGCTGCCGGCAGTGCGGTGTCTTCATCTTTCCTTTGGCGCCCATGGGGATGCCCTTCGACGCGCTCAGGCCTTGCAGATGCTTCCGCTTCGTCAGCTGTGCATCTATGCCTGACTGGCAGAAGTTCGGAGCGCCTGCTGTGCCGCTGCGCTGCAACTGCGGTAGAGAGGTGGATATGGGCGACACCGCTGCCTTCACCACCTTCCCCGCCATTGTGGTCGTGGCCGCGTTCAAACTGCTCGTCCTGAGCATCTTGGACGACTTCAAGAAGACGTTTGGGGTGCTCTCTCTCTCTCGCCGGCGTGGCAGCTTCTTACGTTGCTCTGCTCTTCAATCGGTGTAGCGAGTGCGTACAACCAGGGGACGCGTGCCGCACTGCCTCATGGAGGCGCCAACGACAGCCATGACTAGGCTGCGTCGCCCAGATTCATTTTGACGACGTGGACGTTCGAGCTGTTTGCGACTTTAGGCTTCCGCTTCCTCCCGATGTGGACACGCCGAAAGCGAAAGGACGGGAAGGCGTGCTGATGGTTCATCACGGGGCGAAGGAGGCTGTCGGGGAGAGTCGACACGGCAGCGACTTATCCCACCCGCCCCGCGGCGCCGCTGATGGTGGCATTCTCTATAGAAGAACGGCAATGACGCAGCTGCGACACACACACACACACACACAGCTGACCTCGAGTATGCCTGGAGTGAGCTCGTCGGCGCCTCTATGGGGTAATGCCATCCTTTTCTCGGTGTGAAAGCATGAGCTTAGGTTGAGCGCTCTCACACTCTTGGTGCCTCCGAATCCACCTGTCGACTTACGCCCGCGCCCCAGTCTTTCATTGGGCGTGGGTCCACTCTCTTCTTGCGGCATGCCGCGGCTTGGGCGCGCATGCTTCGGCGGCTGCTATTCACGTTGCGTCCTTTTTCTCCGACCACGGCGTCGCCGTCCGGTGCTTGGAGTAGGCACCTGCGGCACAATCCGTTGCCTTTCGGCGCTATCTCGTACGATGCGCCGACTTCGCTGGGCTTGCCACAGAATGCAGCACCACCTCCTCGCCAAACCAGCTCGAACTCTCCACCCTTTCCATCTTTCTCACTCCCTCCCCCTCCACCAAGATGCCTACAAAAAAAAGTATGCCCATCCACCCCAGGCACGTCGATATGCCCGTTCTCGACCGCGTGCAGGCGTGAACGGCGACCCTCTCCTGCGCTCGTCGGCAGCCACGCCCTCTGAGTGAGGCCCGTGCGTCTCCGCCAATTCGCATGGCAAAGCGGCTGTGCGAAGTTTCCATCCCTGTTGTGCTTCGTGCAAGGAAAACGGGCAATGCTTTCTGCCCGTACCGCAGCGCCGTACGCCTTCTCAGCTGCTGCTTTTATTGGTGCGAATGTGGTACGTTGCGCCGCCGGGGCTTGTGCGCCTCCTCCTTCGCCGTTTCCCTTTCCGCTGCACTCTCTATGCCCTCCACCGTCACCCCCCCTCCTTCGCCGTCGTGCCGCGCACAGCTCAGCCACAAATATTCTTCTCGTTTGTCGTTTTCCCTTGTTGGTGTGGGTACGTGTGCGGCGAGAGTTGTCGCGTGCGCCGCCGTGCGAGCCCTGCAAGCTTTACGCAGAATCCCTACCCGCCCATTCACTTCCAGCGCTCAGAACCGCGCGCAGGAAAGGGAAGGGTGAGACTGTTCGCCATTTTTGCACTTTTGCAGATCGGCAGGGCGAGTGTTTCGTCGCATCTGATGGACGCCTTTCAACTCAGTTCCTCCCCCCCTTCCAATGCGGATGATGACTGTTTGGTGAGTTTCCCTCGACGACGCTGATGCGCCTACCTGACGCTCTGCTGCGTTCTAGACGGCCTCTCGTGAAACCCAGAAGCCTTTCACAGCTGCAGGGACGCTCCGTAGAACGCGTGAACAGCGGCGGCTCGTCTCTGTGTAGTCGGGAGTTGACGGACTACACACGGGTGCCTGTGAATTTCAGCTCCTCCACGGACAGTATGACCTGCGATGACCCTTTACAAGTGCCGTTTCGGGCTCTGCTACTCGGGTACGCCACCCACCCTGCATTGCTTTCTCTCTCGACAGGCCACGCACTGCTGTTCCAGGCGGGCTCTGCGAGCGCCGACCTGCTGCAGCAGCGCACAATATCGAACCCGTGCAGGGGCCGCTTAGCCGAGATTCAGCAACGGTCCGCCGATGCCATTTGGCGCCTCGTTTGCTTTTATCAATCAAATGCGCAGCGGGTGCTCGACCTCCCCTTGAGGGACCGCGAGCTCCTCGACGACATGCGGCTGATGCGCCTCGTCACCTCCGTGAGTCCCTGCGCTGGTTTGTGGGTATCCCAGCACATGGCTCGCGGTCGTGCATTGCCGTCAGAGGTGACGTACACACTGCTTTCGACTCCATCCACAGCAGACATCCTTCGCGCCATTCTCGTCGCTACCCTCCGCACACGTGCGACCGCTGTCGACGCACAGCACTTCCAGCGGTGTGCGCACGCTCTGCTCAGCAACGACAACTTCTTCAGCGAGCGAACCTTTGCGTCCATGCATCATCTCCTTCACGACGTCTTGCTGCCGTCGCTGCGCTGTGCGTCTGCCCGCGGCGACGCCTTCGACTTTGTCGCCGTGCGCTGGACGACTCTGATGAACAAGTGGTCCCGTGTGTACGCAAGGTCTGGACGAGGCTTTGAGCTGTACGAGTGCTTGGAGGCGCTCCTGCAAGCAGTGCCTGCGGCCGAGACGAAGCTGCCTGCCTCGTTCTACGTGCGACTTCTCGGCGCAGTCCTCGACGCAGCAGCGGCAGACAGGACGCAGCGAAGCCACATGCTGGGTTGGCAGCGAATGAAGACGGTGGCCAGCGACGCTCTCCGCCTTTTTGGGCGCAACCCGGACGATCTGCGCGCTGTTTGGGTGCTACTTCTCAAAGGAGCCCTGACACTCCCGCCCGCACAGGAGGATCATCAGCGCCTTCTCGAAGCCTATCACCTGTGCGCGCAGCGCGGCCATCTCATGGCAGTGAACCGGCCAGGCTTCCTGCAAGTCATCCGACGTGTTGCTGCCGCCGTGGGCGCGCTTCCTCTTCCTTCGGTTACGCAGCTGGTGGGCGGCTTCTGCGCCTTCATACTCGAGCAGACTTCCGTGAGCTTTCTGTGGCTGCTGGATGGGGTTGGCACGGTGCTGACGGAGCTGTGGCAGCATCACGGAGTAGACGCTCGGGGGCAAGCGGAGCAGCTACTGCGCGCCATGACGACGGTGCTACACGAGCGGCACGTGACCGGGATCGAGTTGCAGAGCAATCCCGTCATTGCTCGTGCTTTGCACAACTTTCGAGTGGGCGGCGCCGCCGCATACTGGTGGACATGCGGGTGCGGGGAGGCAAACCCTTGCAGCTCCATGCGCTGCACATCGTGCCTGCGCAAGTCCGCCTCGTCGTGGGTTTGCACAAAGTGCCACGCCACGCACACGGCGCCATGCAAAGCGCAGAATTGCTCGTGCGAATTCCCCAACCCCCGCCTGACCGCCGCCGTCAACGCCAAGGTTTCTGTCTGTGACACCTGCGGGCTCGTCATGGACGCGGGTAGTATCTGCGCCCGATGCAACCAGCAGCGCCAGGAGAGCGAGAGAGCAGTGGAGTGCGCTTGCTGCCACGGCATATACAAAGGCAATGAGATGCACTGCCCTCAGTGCTTTACACTGAACCCGGACAAGCAGCTGTATCTGTGGCACTGCGTGGACTGCGACGACTTCAACTACTCCATTTGGTCGTCGTGCCGCTTCTGCAAAGCCCCAAGGCGGGCTGGCGCACTGCGCATGTCGTTTGTGCCGTGGAAATGCGGCTGCGGCACCCTGAGCCACCCTTGCCGCCTCACCTGCGGGGGGTGCGGCACCGGAGCACGTCACCACGCATACACATGTGCCGGTTGCAACGCCCGCGTCTCTCTCCGCTCACTGCGTCGCAGCTCTCTCACCGTGGATGGCAAGGCGCTTTCTCTGCACCTTTGCCCGAGGTGCCGCTGCCCCCACCCACGCGATGATCTCGTGCTGCGCTCGCCGTCCTTTTCCCGCCACTGCATGCGGTGCGCGCACACAGTGAAGCCATCGAAGATGTCTGCGAGCGGATTTTTCTTCCACTGTGACACAGTGCAGCGGGTGAACGAACACTGCGTGTTCTGCTGCACCCACTGCCACAGCACAGAGCTGCAGACAGGGTACCACTGCCGCCAGTGCCTTTTCCCTCGCCCAGAAGTCGAGGCGCTGCTGTGCGACGAGGAGGCCAGCGTCGCGCCGCTCACCCACATCTGGCGTTGCCTTCACGAGACAGACGACGGTGCACTATGTGGACAATGGAACTACAGCTGGAGCACGCACTGCCTTGCTTGCGGGAGGGGGCGCCCCGACTCGTCCTCCGAATGCCGTGCCAAGGCGCAGATGTGGGCTTGTGAGACGTGCGGGAAGCCGAATCGACCCATCGACGTTCTTTTTTGCCCGCACTGTGAGACAGGGCTTCAGCCTGTGTTGGCATGCACCACGTGCGGACTACCGCACTTGTCCTACGCCTGCCGCAAGCATCTTTGAGTCTGTACAGTCGCATACTCGCGGCAGCGCCTCTGTTCATCCATGCCCAATGTAGCTGAGAGCGTACCACCTGGCAAGACACAGCAGCAGCAAGGAGAGCGGATGTGCGTGCGCCTTCTCGGCCCTCCGCCGCAAGCGCCGGCCAGCGGCTGGTAGGCATGCTCAAGGGCCCACTTGCGTGCATGTGCCGCCATGAATACGAATGCGCATGGCCACACTGTGCCTAGACACATGAGCAGCCACGCGTTGCGTGCCTGCTTCGTGCGGCAACAGGTTTTTTTTCCGTGCCTATACGTGGGTGCCCACAGCAGCACTCCTGCAGCGCACTGCGACGTGTGTGTGTGTCTGTGGCACACCCCACAGCATTCGGTCGATCCTGAACTTTTCGCATGCCTCCTCCCCACTCTACGCTTTCCTCTTACCTCCGCCCTCTGTCCACATCCTCCATCGCAGCCACATCGGCAACTTGGCGCCGCAGCCCCGTCAGCATATGCGCGCCATTCCTACACAGGGATGTGATTTTCGCATGCGCCCGTCTCTCTCTCTTTTTCCAGCCGAGGGCTTTGCCTCGTATGCATTCGACGCCCTAACTTTGATCGCGTGAGTCGGCGTGTGTGCGTGTGTGCCACTCTCCACCCCTCCTTCTCTCATACCGCCATGGGTGTCTTACGCATCAGGTCCGACACGGTCGACAAGCGCACCACCAAGTACGTTCATGTGCTTGCAGCGCTGGCAGGCAGCGACTTCATTCACAATCCTCGTGGGGAACGAAGCGGCTCTCCTTTTCGCCCTTCCGCGAGTAGCACTGCGCGGCAAAGAAGAGACAGGCAAGTTTTTAATCGGCTCATGGAACCGCAGCGTGAGCCCAAGCGCAGCGCCTGGCCCATTTCAGTCTGCACAAAAAAAGAAACGGAAACGGCGGTGTCGGGCCCCATGACTGTCAAGCTCATGCAGCCCTAGCTCACAGCCAAGACGACAGCGGCAACAATCGCTACACCGAAGGGAAGCGGCTGACGGAGGTACACAACTTCTCGAGGGGCTCTTTAGAGCAACTCGTGAGGCCTTTTCACAGCGGCCGGAGCCGTTCCAAGACGCTTTGCCGAGTTCAAGAAGGCGTAGTCGGCCACCATGAGTGTCAAGGGGACCGCGTACGACTGCCACGTGGTGTAACAGGCAAACACGAGAGCATCACGCGCAACACCTTCGCCATGACGATTCGCAACACTCAGGCTGAGGGATCGGTGGCCGAGACTCTCGAGAGACTGACTCCCATGAGCTGCACCGAAACCGATGGCATCGCCAAGCAGAACTTTGCTGCCTACGCGGCGAGCCCGCACTCTGACCCTGTGAAGGGAGGAGGAGCTGAAGGACGTCTACCGCGGCACAGGTCAGAGAATCTGCTGCTACTTGATCAATTCCTCACTGCGGACCAGCTCGCGAGCCAATCCCCATCCGCGACACTCACGAAGGCGCGTCTTCACGGGTGTCCGTGTGTGGAGCTAGATGGCTGGTATAACCCACTTGGTGAGCTGATTCTTTACCACAGCTACATCCGTAGCGCTCGCATCGCCGGTACACCCTCAACGCTTTGACGTATTCGGTGATACGATTGTTGTTGCTGTAGCGGGGGGGGGAGGAGCGCATGCTCTTGTCTTCGGAGAGACGATGGTAAAGCTGCTACAAGGGGGGGGCTGGGCTCGCTGTTGTTCCGGCCTCTGTGGGGCATCGAGAAGCACGACGCGACCCCACACCCACCGTGAGAAAAAAATCTCCGTAGGCATGACGTGTGGCCCACTTCATCGTCGCTAGCCGGGAGCCGTGAAGGGCGACAGCACAGCCGAGACACATGCGATGTCAGAGCTGCTACACCGATTGGCAGGTTAGGAAAAAATGATTTCAAGAGACCACATCGGAGGCAATGGATGTGTCAGAGAAGCCGCCGGCCATGGGTTAGGGTTAGGGTTAGGGTTAGGGTTAGGGTTAGGGTTAGGGTTAGGGTTAGGGTTAGGGTTAGGGTTAGGGTTAGGGTTAGGGTTAGGGTTAGGGTTAGGGTTAGGGTTAGGGTTAGGGTTAGGGTTAGGGTTAGGGTTAGGGTTAGGGTTAGGGTTAGGGTTAGGGTTAGGGTTAGGGTTAGGGTTAGGGTTAGGGTTAGGGTTAGGGTTAGGGTTAGGGTTAGGGTTAGGGTTAGGGTTAGGGTTAGGGTTAGGGTTAGGGTTAGGGTTAGGGTTAGGGTTAGGGTTAGGGTTAGGGTTAGGGTTAGGGTTAGGGTTAGGGTTAGGGTTAGGGTTAGGGTTAGGGTTAGGGTTAGGGTTAGGGTTAGGGTTAGGAGTTAGGGTTAAGGGTTAGGAGTTAGGAGTTAGGGTTAGGGTTAAGTTAGAGTTAAGGTTAAAGTTAGAATTAGAAGTTAAGGTTAAGTTAGAAGTTAAGAATTAAAGTTAAAGTTAAGTTAAGTTAGAATTAAGTCAAGTTAAAGTTAAGATTAAGTCAAGTTAGAAGTTAAAGTTAAAATTAGAATTAGAATTAAGTCAAATTAGAATTAAATTAAGTCAAGTCAAGTTAAATTAGGTCAAGTTAGAATTAAAGTCAAGATTAAGATTAAAATTAAGTTAGGTCAAGTTAAAGTTAGAATTAAAATTAAGTCAAGTCAAGTCAAATTAAGAATTAAAATTAAGTCAGAATTAAAATTAGAATTAAGTCAGAGTCAAATTAAAGTTAAAGTTAAGTTAAGTTAAAGTTAAAATTAAGTCAAGTCAAATTAAAATTAAATTAGGTCAAATTAGAATTAAGTCAGAATTAGAAATTAAGTCAAATTAAAGTTGAAATTAAAATTAAAGTTAAATTAGTAAAATTAGAGTCAAATTAAAATTAAGTCAAATTAAGTCAAATTAAGTTAGAATTAAGATTAGAATTAAATTAAGTCAAGTCAAGTTAAGTAAGTTAAATTAAGATTAAAGTTAAAGTCAAATTAAAGTTAAAATTAAGTTAAATTAAGTCAAATTAAGTCAAATTAAAATTAAAATTAAGTCAGAATTAAGAATTAAAATTAAATTAGGTAAAATCAAGTCAGTCAAATTAGGTCAGGTAGAAGTCAGAATTAAATTAAAATTAAAATTTAAAATTCAAAATTCGGGTTAAGGTTAGGAGTTAGGGTGCTTACGGTTCACTACTCACGACGATGTTTTTTTGGTACCTTTTTT